>NC_045447.1:456156-468642 GCF_002776525.5 Piliocolobus tephrosceles
GGGCAAACCCTGCCCCGTGGCGCCGGCTGTGGGGGAGAGATGGACAGTGAGTAGGAAGGAAGATGGGTGCCGTGGAGGAAGGCCAGTGACACCTCCCTCAAATGGTGACATCTAGACACAGCTGATGGAGAGCAAGGGAGGAGCCTCCAGCCAGACACAGTGCAGAGGCTGCCCTGGTGTGTGGGCATCTCGTGTGGCTGCCCCTAGCAGGCCAGGGCAGAAGAGGACAGGGAGGGGACAAGACATTCCAGGGCCCAAGGGCTTGAGCTGGCCCTGTGCGTGGAAGGGGACGCCGTGGAGGGTCCCAGCTGGCTGTCTGTGTGGAAGAGGAAGCTGTGAAGGGTCCGAGCTGGCCGTGTGTGTGGAAGAGGAGGCTAGAGGGCCCGAGCTGGCTCGGTGCGTGGAAGGGGAAGCTGTGAAGGGTCCGAGCTGGCCGTGTGTGTGGAAGAGGAGGCTGGAGGGCCCGAGCTGGCTCGGTGCGTGGGAGGGGATGCCGTGGAGGGCCTGAGCTGGCTCCATGCATGGGAGGGGACGCCGTGGAGAACGGAGGTGGGACCAGGAGCTACAGCACAGTGACTTTCCCTGGCCAGTCCGCACAGTGTGCTGCTAAGGGGAGGGGGTGGCTGTACCTGACAGTTGACGTCCATCTGTCCATTTGAAAGCAGGTACTGGACCACGTCATAGTGGCCTTTCTTGGCAGCCAGATGCAAACAGGTAGAGCCCTCTGCGTCCTGCAACAGAAACGCCACTTAGTCAAAGAATCCACACCTGTGATCCTGGTGTGTCAGCCCTGAGCGTGGGATCCAGGAGAACCTGGTGCCCACCATGGGGGTGGGGTACTGTCCTGCTCAAATGACAAGGAAACCCAGGCTGAGGCCATGGGGCCATTTCCCAAGGAAACAGCCAAGGTCCAAGCCCTGTGTACAGCCCCTGTGGCCCCGTGAGTGGCGGGTTGCCTGGCACAGTGAAGACTATGTGAATGACTCAGTAATGGTTGTCCACGTACCACAGAACTTAAAATAACAGATGGCAAAAAGTGGGACACAAAGAGGGCCAGGCCCACCCCGTGGCCCCGGAAATGCCACAGGTGCTGCCCCTCCTCTTGCTTCCTTTGCTTCTGGCACAACTTTTTTTTTTTTCTTTTTCTCCTTTTTGAGACGAGGTCTTGCTGTGTTGCCCAGGCTGGAGTGCAGTGGTGCGATCACAGCTCACCGCAGCCTCTGACCCCATGCCCAAGTGATCCTCCTGCCTCAGCCTCCCACGTAGCTGGGACTACAGGTGTGCACCACCATGCCTGGCTAATGTATTTTTTTCTTTTCTAGAGAAAGGGTCTGGCTATACTGCCTAGGCTGTCTTTGAACTCCTGGCCCCAAGCGATCCTCCCACCTTGGTCTGGGAGTCGCAGGCATCCTAACTGGGATTACAGTGCTGGGATTACAGGCGTGAGCCACCATGCCCAGCTTGGGAACACCTTCTCATTTCCTTTCAGCTCTGTTTCCCCGAGGAGACAAAACAGATCACATTGATCAAACCATCTCAAAGGGAAAAAAAGACACGCAAGGTTGGAGGTCAGACCCAGGAAGCTCCAGAAGAGGCAGAGGAGCCAGTGCCACCGCACCCAGCGCCATCCATGCGCCTTACACAGGCTCCTGGCACAGGCCCGCAGACGTGCCCCACCACTTTCTCCCCTGAGTTTGCTTTGCTTTACGCCCGTTCCTGTCTCCGTGTAACCATGTTCCTTCATTACCTTTCTCCCCTTATCTCGGTGGAGTCAGTGCAGCAGTCCTAGAGTTTCATAGGCACCACTGCACACACTGCTCACCCAGCTGGTGCTAAATCAGCATGCTCACCTTCCTCAAGGAAAGCCAGCACACCCAATTCCCACACGGCTGGTGTTCAGAATCGTAATTTTATCATGAATACAAAACGATGCATGGTTGTTAAAAGGTCTGCCTTCATTTTCAAGTGTCTTTAATCGCTGGAATAGTGCAGCTGACAATCCCTTAACTGCTGGAAGACTGCCAAAGCATTCAGGACAGAAGCAGGTGCACCTGGCAGAGACCCTGGGCAAGCATTTCCGAATCAAGCAGGTAAGAGATGCCAGCAAAGGGAGCTTAGTGAAGGAGGCCAGCTGTCACGAGACCGAGACACCAGGCAGGAGGAGGGCAGGGCTGGGAGCGGCAGAGTGGGGGTTGAGGGGATTGAGAGTCAGCCAAGGGAACCCCGTGGGAACAGACGTGAAGGTGGCAAAGAGCGGGGCTGCCGGTAAGGAAAGGTTTCTGTCGGGTTCAGTGACTGGCTAGCTGTGAGGTCTGCAGGCACACAAATAGAAGCTCAAGACACTGGAGCCCACCCCCACCCAAGGGACACCCCACACAGCGCCGGTCTGGTTTCTTCTCCTGCCTCCTCCCCAGAGGTAATCACTATCCTGAAATCGTTACTCATCGTGCCCATGGATCTCAATACCTTTACTATCTATATCCATAAATGATGTTTTTACACCCTTTTAAATTCTCTAGATCACAGTGTATATCATCTGCAGACACATCACAGACCCTACCGGTGTGAGGCCCTGCTCACCGGGCGGCCTGCGTCCCTGCACCTCAAAGGTAAGGACCCTGCCTGCTGCTGTATGTCCCGCCCCTGCCAGTCTTTTCCACGCGTTACGTTGTATGGAATTCAGTAACTGTTTAAGACGGTCCCTCAGTCCTGTGTTTTCACCTGCTTATTGGTCATACGCATGTATTTCCTCTTCTGGGAATTGCACACTTATGTTCTTTGCCCATTTTTCTGTGTGGTTTAATTTCATTTGTAGTTATTTTTTTTTTTTTTTTTTTTTTTTTTTTTTTTAGAGACAGAGTCTCGCTCTGTCGCCCAAGCTGGAGTGCAGTGGCGCGATCTTAGCTCACTGCAAAATACACCTCCCAGGTTCAGGCCATTCTCCTGCCTCAGCCTCCCTAGTAGCTGGGACTACAGGCGCCCGACACCACGCCCAGCTAATTTTTTGCATTTCTAGTAGAGACGGGGCTTCACCGTGTTAGCCAAGATGGTCTCCATCTCCTGACCTCGTGATTCACTCACCTCAGCCTCCCAAAGTGCTGGGATTACAGGCGTGAGCCACCGCGCCCGGCCTCATTTGTAGTTCTTTATATTTTTGGATATTAATCTTTGGCCAGTCCGTTGCAAAATCTTCCCCCAGTATTTAGACTGTCTGTTCGTGTCCTTTGTGGCATCTTTTTGAAGAGAAATTCTTACATTTTAACGCACTTAACTTTATCAATCATTTTTGTGCTTTTTGTGTCTTAGAAGACGCTTCCCCGTGCTGGAATTACAAAGACGGCCTCTGAGGTCTTCCAGGCTTCGTAATTTGCCTCGCCTGGGAGTCACCTGCTCGCCACGTGCATGCGCACTTCTCCAGTCTCTCCAGCCTGGCTGGGGTCTTCGTGTTGGAAGCAGGAGCGCTGCAGGTAGGCACAGCTGGTTCTCGCTTTTTTTTTTTTTTTTGAGACGGAGTCTCCCTCTGTCGCCCAAACTGGAGTGCAGTGGCCGGATTTCAGCTCACTGCAAGCTCCGCCTTTCGGGTTCACGCCATTCTCTTGCCTCAGCCTCCCGAGTAGCTGGGACTATAGGCGCCCGCCACCTCGCCCGGCTAGTTTTTTGTATTTTTTAGTAGAGACGGGGTTTCACAGTGTTAGCCAGGATGGTCTCGATCTCTTGACCTTGTGATCCGCCCATCTCGGCCTCCCAAAGTGCTGGGATTACAGGCTTGAGCCACCGCGCCCGGCCGGTTCTCGCTTTCTATGTCATCAGACAAACCTCTGCCTTTTAAGACGACAGTGAGTCTGCAGCGTAATTACTGACAGGGTGAGGCTGGAGTCCATCACTCTGCTATCTGTTTTCTATTTGTCCCATCTGGTTTTATTCCTGCATTTTAGTTGCACAATTTTTCAGTATTACATTTTATTTCCTCTACTAGTTTTTCTTCCTGAAAAGCTGTATTTGTTTTATTTTCTTGGTACTTTCTCTGGGGATTACAATATTCGTCTTTATTGGTCTTCTGAAATTAATATTGTACCACCTCCCACAATAAAATCCCTTTACAACAGTGGGATTCCACTTTCACACTGCCCTCCTTTGGGTACTTATTATCCTCTATTTCACAGCAGGTCTTCGATAGTATTGTTTCACTCAGCACTGTTTAGTTATAACATTGATGAGGTTAAAAATAAACAAACAAACAACAACCATTCCCAGCCGGGGCCACTGTCTGTGGAGTTTGCAGCTCCTCCCCGTGTCTGTGTGGCTTTTCTCCAGCCCAGGCTGCTTCCCGCCAGGTGACCTGAGTTGCCAGGACAGGCTCTGTCCACTTGCAACCCTGACCTGGAATAACTGGATAAACATTTATCTTGTTTGTATTCATCTTTCTTAAATGTCTGTACAGCTCACATGCGTTTCAGTGTTTAATGTTAGAAATACCTTGGTCTTGATTTAGAAGCTTGCTAATGTTTTTGTGACCAGGAATATGGAGAACTTTGCTCTTGTTTAGATCAGTCTGTGGTAAATTGGTGTCAACGCTTGAAGAAGTCACATGCTCTAAGGATCTGTCAACAGTGTTGAGTGAAGACTCCCAAACGTGTATAAACTCCACCTGATGACATTATTGGAGTTTAAATGACTTCTCACATTTAGGAAATTTAAATAAGAAAAATGTCGGCCGGGCGCGGTGGCTCAAGCCTGTAATCCCAGCACTTTGGGAGGCCGAGACGGGAGGATCACAAGGTCAGGAGATCGAGACCATCCTGGCTAACCCGGTGAAACCCCGTCTCTACTAAAATACAAAAAATTAGCCGGGCGTGTTGGCGGGCGCCTGTAGTCCCAGCTACTCGGGAGGCTGAGGCAGGAGAATGGCGTGAACCCGGGAGGCGGAGGTTGCAGTGAGCTGAGATCCGGCCACTGCACTCCAGCCTGGGCGACAGAGCGAGACTCCGTCTCAAAAAAAAGAAAAATGTCTTCATATCCACCATCCAGGGTTCCTCATTCAGTCCCAAAGGGCAAAGTTTTCCTCCTGGAAGCTTCAGGATTCCAAGCAAGCTTATCTGCCTTTTGCTGTTTGTACCTGAACATGTTTGGTTTCACCACCATTCTCTGAAGGACACTTTTACTGGAGGTAAGATTCCAGGGTCACATTTTTTTGGCTTTGCTTCTTTCAGCACAATAAAAACTGCCTCCATGGTTTCAGATGAGAATCAGTAATATTTCATGACGTTGTCTGTCTAGATGTCATGTGCTTTTTTCTCTAGCTTTCTTTTTTTTCTTAGAGATGGGGTTTCACTCTGTCGCCCAGGCTAGAGTGCAGTGGCGCTAATCCAGCTCACTGTAGCCTCAAACTCCTGGGCTCAAGCGATGCTCCTGCCTCAGCCTCCCAAGGTGCTATGACTACAGGCACATGCCACCACGCCCAGCTAATTTTTCATTTCTTTTTTTTCTTTTGAGACGAAGTCTTGCTCTGTCGCCCAGGCTGGGGTGCAGGGGCCGGATCTCAGCTCACTGCAAGCTCCGCCTCCCGCGTTCACGCCATTCTCCTGCCTCAGCCTCCCAAGTAGCTGGTACTACAGGCGCCCGCCACCTCGCCCGGCTAGTTTTTTGTATTTTTAGTAGAGACGGGGCTTCACTGTGTTAGCCAGGATGGTCTCGATCTCCTGACCTCGTGATCCACCCGTCTCGGCCTCCCAAAGTGCTGGGATTACAGGCAAATTTTTCACTTCTCATAGAGATGGGGTCTCACTATGTGTCCAGGCTGATCTCAAACTCCTCACCTCAAGCCATCCTTCTGCCTCAGCCTCCCAAGGCACTAGCATTACAGAAGCAAGCCACTGAGCCTGCCCAGTTGTTTACCTATTTTGATCTAGCAATTCTACAGCCAGAAATCTGTCCTAAAGAAGCCAAATGTGGCCGGGCGTGGTGGCTCAAGCCTGTAATCCCAGCACTTTGGGAGGCCGAGACAGGCGGATCACGAGGTCAGGAGATCGAGACCATCCTGGCTAATACGGTGAAACCCCGTCTCTACTAAAAAAATCCAAAAAACTAGCCGGGTGAGGTGGCGGGCGCCTGTAGTCCCAGCTACTCGGGAGGCTGAGGCAGGAGAATGGTGTAAACCCGCGAGGCGGAGCTTGCAGTGAGCTGCGATCCGGCCACTGCACTCCAGCCTGGGGGACAGAGCCAGACTCCGTCTCACAAAAAAAAAAAAAAAAAGAAGCCAAATGTGCAAATACTTAACAACAAAAATGTTTCCCGAAGCACTGTTTATAATAAAAATTGAAAATAAGATAAATATTAAATATTCAAATTTGACTAAAGATAAAATTATATCATAAATTGATACAGTCATTTAGGTAATGTTTCACAGAATAATATTTAATAACAGAAAACAGTAAGTTTAATGTGATATGATGCAGGAGTTGAATTACTATGAGGAGTGTGATCACTTTTTCGGTGGAAAAAATGTGTATTAGTATGAAAGACTAAGAATTTAAATGTGGTTATGATAATATATAACAAAATTTGCCATCTCAAACATTTTGTGCAGTTTTGTGGCATTAAACACATTCACAATCACCACTATTTCCAAAGCTTTTTCATTACCCCAAAACAAAGCTCTACAATCATGAAGCAAAATCCTCAGCCCCAGGGAATCCCCAGTCTACTTTCTATCTCTATGAATCTCGCTACTCTAGATGGCTTCCATCTATCGGTCACGTCGTACAGGATTTGTCCTTGGGTCTGGCTTCTTTCCTGCAGCAGAATGTCCTCAAGGTCCATCTGTGCTGTTCATTTGTCAGAATTTCATTAATTCTCTCTGACTAACATCCCACCGTGTGGATGGACCAAACGCGCTGACGCAGGCATCTGCTGAGACATCTGGGTTGTTTCTGTCCTTTGGCTACTGTGAACAATGTGGCAGGAACCATGTTGTATGAAGATCTGTCTGTGGTCCTGGTTTTCTTTTTTTTTTTTTTTTTGAGATGGAGTCTCGCTCTGTCGCCCAGGCTGGAGTGCAGTGGCCGGATCTCAGCTCACTGTAACCTCCGCCTCCCAGGTTTACGCCATTCTCCTGCCTCAGCCTCCTGAGTAGCTGGGACTACAGGCGCCCGCCACCTCGCCCGGCTAGTTTTTTGTATTTTTTAGTAGAGACGGGGTTTCACCGGGTTAGCCAGGATGGTCTCGATCTCCTGACCTCGTGATCCACCAGTCTCGGCCTCCCAAAGTGCTGGGATTACAGGCTTGAGCCACCGCGCCCGGCCTGTGGTCCTGGTTTTCATGTCGGGGGCACACTCTTCGAAGTGGAGTTGCTGCAGACCAGAGGGTCATCCTATGCTTAGCAACCTGACGAACCACGACTGGCTTCCACAATGGCTGCAGCGTTTACATCCCCACCAGCAACGCGTGGGAGTCCCGACACTGCCACATCCTCTGTGGTGCGTCTCACCATAGCTCTGAGTTGGCTTCCCTGGTGGCTAGTGACGATGGACACCTTTTCATGTGGGAACTGGCCCTTGTGGGCCTTCCTTAGAGAGACGGCTATTCAAGCCCTTTCTTTGCCCATTTCTGAACTGGTTGTTTAATTTTCTGTTGTTGTTGAGATGTACA
This sequence comes from Piliocolobus tephrosceles, assembly GCF_002776525.5. Lineage (NCBI taxonomy): Eukaryota > Metazoa > Chordata > Mammalia > Primates > Cercopithecidae > Piliocolobus > Piliocolobus tephrosceles. The sequence continues at coordinate 463,804 of NC_045447.1, forward strand.
ACCTCTTTATATATTCTGCATAAAAATCTCTTATTAGAGAATTTGCAAATACATTTCCTCATTCTGTAGGTGATATTTTCACTCCATTGATAATAATCTTTGATGTACAAAAGTTTATTTATTTTTCTCCATTTTAAAATCTTTTATTATCTTTACAAACCCTTGTGTCAGGGGCTGACTTTCAACAGATCGCAGTGAGGGAGCTGCTCTGCCACACATGAAACCCCAACCCAGACACAGATCATCTATGGGCGGTTTAGTGCCAGGTTCCCTGCGAAAGTGCGCCGCGCGACGGGTGAGGGGGTAGCTGCCTTTCCGGCTGCATATCATTTCCCAGGGCCCAACGTTTTTAATTTTAATCACGTTTATCTATTTCTTTGATTATGCTTCTGTATAGTATCCAAGAAATCGTTGTCAAATCCAATGTCATAAAGCTTTCCCCTCATGTCTTTTTCCAAGAGTGTTCTGGTTTTAGCTCTTAAGTATGGGCCTTTCATCCATATCCATTTTCCATTTTCTTTTTTAAACAGAGTTTCAATCTTGTCACCCAGGTTGGAGTGCAGTGGCATGATCTCAGCTCACCGCAACCTCCACCTCCGGGTTCAATCGATTCTCCTACCTCAGCCTCCTAGGTAGCTGGGATTATAGGCACCCGTCACCACACCCAGCTAATTTTTGTATTTTTAGTAGATAGGGTTTCACAGTGTTGGACAGACTGGTCTTGAGTTCCTGACCTCAGGTGAACCACCTGCCTTGGCCTCCCAACGTGCTGGGATTACAGGCGTGAGCCACCACGTCCAGCTGCATTTTCCATTAATTTTTGAAGACAGTGTTAGGTGAGGATCCAACCTCACGCTTCTGGATGTGGACATCCAGCTGTCTCAGCACCATCTGTTGAAAAGACAATCTTTTCCCCATTGAATGGTCTTTGTAACTTTGCCAAAAATCAGTGACCATATATGCAATGGTTTATTTCTGGGCTTTTTATTTTATTCCATTGGTCTCTATTTCTGCCTTTATGCCAGTCCCACACTGTTTTCATTACTGTGGCCGTATATAGTAAGTTTTGAAATCAGCAAGTGTGAGTTCTCCAACTTTTTCAAAATTGTTTGGCTTCTCTGGGTCTCTTGAGACTCTGTATAAACTTTAGAGTGTTTTTGCATCTGTAAAAAAAAAAGCTGTTAGTGCCAGGCATGGTGGCTCACACTCATAATCCCACCACCACGAGAGGCCGAGGCGGGCGGATCACTCAAGGTCAGGAGTTTGAGACCAGCCAGGCCAACATGGTGAAACTCCGTCTCTACTAAAAATACCAAAAATTAGCCAGGCATGGTGGCGCGCGCCTGTAATCCCAGCTACTAGGGAGGCTGAGGCAGGAGAACTGCTTGAACCTGGGAAGTGGAGGATGCAGTGGGCCGAGATTGCACCACTGTACTCCAACCTGGGTGACAGAGCAAGACTGTCTCAAAAAAACAAAAAGGCTGTTAGGATTTTAGTAAGGACTCCACTTACTACACTACAGCCATTTTAACCACATTCAGTCTTCTCATCTGTGAACATGGGATGTCTTTCTATTTATTCAGGTCTTCTTTAATTTCTTTCAGCAATGTTTGTTAGTTTTCAACTAACAATTACGAGTCTTTTGTCTTCTTGGTTAAACTTACTCCTAAGTATTTTATTCTTTTTGATGTTACTGTAAATGAAACTGTTTTCTTAATTTCTTTTTTGAATACTTCATTCGAAGGATATAGAAATGCAACTGATTTTTTTGTGTTAATATTTTATCCTATTTTGCTGAATTGGTTTTGTTAGCTAACAATATTTCTGTATATTCTTTAGGGCTTTCTACATATAAGAACATGTCATCTGTGAAGAGAGGCAATTTTACTTCTTCCTTTCCAATGTGAACGCCTTTGATTTCTTTTTCTTGCCTAACTGCTCTGGGCTGAAGACACAGTGAGACGACGTACTGTAAGGCGAATACCTTCCGCACAGCAAACCCCTCATTAGCTCTGTTGTCAGGCTCTACAGAGCGTGAGCACTCACTAGTGGTTTTTAATAATAAACCAGGTAACCAAAGTGAGATGAAGGAACTATTTCTGGACAACTGGGTGTGTGAAGGCCCCAAGTCCTGGAGATGTCAGTGAGGATGTCCCTTGCTCAGCTTTCTGAGAAACGTCTACACACACACTAGGATGGTGATTCTGAGAGATGAACATACCTTGGGATCCACCAGGGCCCCGGCCTTGATGAGGTACTTCACTGCTTCCAGATGGTTGTTTTCGGCTGCTTCCATCAACGGGGTCCTCTGGTCTTCTGAGCAGGTGTCAATATTAGCGCCCGCCTAGTGAAACAACAGTTCAGGTGTATGGGAGGGCTGTGACGGTAGCCACCGCCTGGGGAGAAGTGACTTACAAGCTTCTACACTCAAAAAAAGAGAGCTGTACTGTTTCAGTGACCAACAATGTCTGAGTTTTCTAAACATGTATTCAAAGATGTAATTGTTCTATTAGTATCAAACCTTTAAGCAGAATATTTCTGCTAGATTTCATTCCACTTCTAAGGTAATTTGATAGAAAATGTTTATAGCACAGGAGTGTGACAACACCTTTAGAAATGAGGAGGATAGTGACAACCTTCTAAAACAGAAAAAGAAGAGGAGGGAGGGGCCCCTGAGCAGAGAGGAGGCAGGAGGGAGGTGCCGGTTCACCCCGCCAGGACACACAGCACCCTCTCACTGATTTAGTACTCGCCAAAATAAATGGAAAATCCTGATTTCCAAGAGCATGCATTCCAGAAGTTTCCATTTTTCCAAATAAACAGAGAAACTGGAAAGATCAATTAACTGGCAGGTATACATAGGGTGAAAGATCAATTAACCGGCAGGTATACATAGACTGAAAGACCAATTAACGGCAGGTATACACAGGTAAATTTTTCTTGGTCTGAAACTTAAGAAGCCCCCAACTTTAAAATTGGTTGTGTGCAAAAAGCAAATCAGCTGTTGGGCTGTTGAAACCTCTTCTCCATGAGGAAAAACTTCTTAGATGACAAAAACCTAGTATTTCATTTATAAAATAAACATTTATTATGAAAAAAGGTTGAAAATAGTATTGTTTTTACTATTAGTAATTAAAAACCAAAAGTAACACAATTAAATTAGGAATGTTTAAACAGCCCTAGAATGGTCTATATGGAAAATGAGGCTAATTCCTAAAGGCTAAGAGGGGCAGAGGCCAGGCACGGCGGCTCATGCCTGTCATCCCAGCACTTTGGGAGGCCAAAGGCAGGCAGAGAAGCCGGGCGCAGTGGCTCACGCCTGTAATCCCCGCACTTTGGGAGGCCAAGGCAGGTGGATCACCTGAGGTCAGACATTTGAGAGCAGCCTGGCCAACATGGTGAAACCCTGTCTCTACTAAAAATACAAAAATTAGCCAGGTGTGGTGGCAGGCGCCTGTAATCCCAGCTACCTAACAGGTTGAGGCAGGAGAGTTGCTTGAACCTGGGAAGCAGAGGTTGCAGTGAGCCCAGATTGCACCACGGCACTCCAGCCTGAGCAACAAGAGTGAACTCTGTTTAAAAAAAACAAACAAACAAAAACACAAAACAGAGGGGCAGTGAGAGGCTCAGGGGACTCTGACTAGAACGAGCTGGGCTTCACCGAAGACAACAGGGGGTCCACAGAGCAATGGTCAGAGGTCAAAAGGCTGAGGCCTAGAGGCGCACAGTGGGCGCAGTGATCCAAGGCTGACCTCAAACACCAAAGCTCAAAGCCAAGGTCCGGCTGCCAGACCTGAAGGTAAAGTAGTGCCAGAAGTCTACAGCGGCTAATTTTTAACAAATAGTAAGCTTGAAAAAACACAAAACAAGGTAGAGAGCGAGGCCCGTGCTGTGCAGAGGAGCTGTGGCTCTGCCTGCACCCTCAGCACACAGAGGCTGCTCCTCCAGCTCCCAAAAATCCTGGTGAAAGAAGAAAGGGTGAGCCCTCAAGGGAGAGGCTGGCATCGAAAGCCCCTGCACCAGCACCAGGCCGGCAGCGCGGGCGGCAGCGCAGACAGACCCGAGTGACAGACCAGAGTCTGCAAGGGCAGGAGGGGCTAACGGCTTCGGGCGGAGCATAGGGGAGGATGGGGGTCCTTTCCCAGGAAGGAGGGCTTGGCTATGGCGGCCCATAGGAAACGGGAGCCTGCCAGCTCCCCAGCGCAGAGCCTTCACAGACCCGCACCGCACCCAGGACCCGGGTAAGCAGAAGGAAACGACCCCGCCCATGAAAACACGGGACACTGAGACAAAGTCCAAGAAAGCTCTAAGAGTGGAGAGAAGCAGCGGAGAAAAGGGAGAGTCAAAGCGAGACCCGCGCGGTGGCCAATGGTGTCCAGACAGACCTGTCAGTGCCAAGAAACAGGTCCTGCCCCACATCCAGCTCCATCCTGGACCCCACGCAGACGCGGAGCAGGACCCGCCTCCCACGCGCTCCCCAAACCCTCACTGCAAGCGGAGCAGCTGGCACTGACCAAGTCCCACACAGTCTGGGACTCCAAGGCCGAAGCTGCTGGCCGCTCACCCTCCGCGAGGCTCTGACAGACGGCGCCCTTCCCAGGCTCGCGCGCACGCCCCGCCAATGGCTACCCATCGTGGTCCAACTCCCAGGCATTGGGACCGCAGCAACTCCCGCCTGCAACCCAGGAGGCACAGTGGCTCTCCCAGTCTCCGAGGGGAGGAGAGACACCTGCAAGGCTCCCTAAACCCGCAACCTCCCTACACCTGCAAGGGCCCCAAAACCTGCAAGGCCCCCTACACCTGCAACCTCCCTACACCTGCAACCTCCCTACACCTGCA
>NC_045447.1:468652-481271 GCF_002776525.5 Piliocolobus tephrosceles
CCCTACACCTGCAACCTCCCTACACCTGCAACCTCCCTACACCTGCAAGGCCCCCTACACCTGCAACCTCCCTATACCTGCAAGGCCCCCTAAACCTGCAAGGCCCCCTACACCTGCAACCTCCCTTCACCTACAAGATCCCTACACCTGCAACGGCCCCACACACCTGCAAGGCCCCCTAAACCTGCAATCTCCCTTCACCTGCAAGACCCCTACATCTGCAACCTCCCAACACCTGCATGAGCCTCACCCCGGCTGAGGCACAGGCAGAAGCGGGTGCAGGTGGAGCCTTTGCCAATGCCCTGGGCCCCCCTGCGTGTTGCATGGCTGGCTCTACCAGTCGCTCCATCATCTGCCACCACCCAGCAATTGCTTCAGCATCCAGTCCCTGCTAGGGGACTCTGGGAAGGGGCATCCCGGCCAGGGCTGGTGCCACAGAGCAGTCCAGCTTCTGCAGGCAGGTTTGGGGCACAGTGGGGAGAAGGCAGTACCCACCCCACCCCTGCCCTTCTCTGAGAGGCCTCTGTGGCCCCTCTGCCCCCTTCCTGGCCCCACAAGAGTGGAGGGGGAGACTTCGCCAGCGGGAGCCATCGGGCCCTCGACCCTCTCCCCAGAGCCTAGGGCCAGGCCTCTCCACTTACTGCAGGGCACCTCAGTTCCTGGGGGGCTGTCCAGCGGGGCACACAGGGCCTCCCTCTGTGGGCAGCTGTCCTCCTACTTGCCTATCTACACTCCCAATGCGGTAATGACCTTGGCACCCCCACCCACCTCCTATCCCCAATGTCCACCGTCAACCAGCCCTGCCTACTGGGGGGTGGCCCCTGAAACCCGAGGGCCCCCAGTGCTGCTCTGGGATCTAGACGCACTCTTCCAGGGGATGCCACCCGACAAAAGCATCTATGATGTTTGAGTCAGTCACCCTCGGGACCTGGTGGCCCCTGGCCCAGGCTGGCTGCTCTCTTGTGAGGCTCCTAGGACAGGGGCCGCTCCTCCCTTCTGCTCCCACCCCTAGCTTGTTGACAGGGAGCCAAGGCCAAGCGGGTGTCTGCGACCCCAGCAGCCTCGAAACACCAGGCAACAGCCTTGCTGGGAGTCCACAGTGTTTACTGGACTACCCCACGTGTGGTGTGGCCGTGGCCCAGCTGGCACGACCCTGGTCCTGGTCAGTCATGCCTCTGTTTCCCCTATACTCAGAGGCAAGGCTGTGGGGGGCGGGGCTGAGCCTGGAATAGCCCTTCCCAGTCCCCTCTTCTCAGCCCACCACCCATCCATCCATCAGCAGCTGTCACCGAATGGTAGATGCAGCCTGGGAAGGAGGTAGCGCCTTTTCAGGAAAAGGGGTTAGGGAATCAAGACTGGACCCTACATGGTCTTGGTAGGGGCGTGGGGGAGATAACAGTAAAGGAGTTTACAACATTTTTTTTAAATGAGAGATGACAGAAGAGCAGACAGATGAAAACATGAGTGTCTGTGGTGACTTCGGACGGGAGCGTGTGGCGCCTCGCTCAGCACTCTCCAGAAACCGCAGACACAGCGTGAAACCCGACAGCACGAGGGACCAGGACACCAAAGGGCAGCAGGTGACAGGGCAGCAGCCCCCGGAGCCGCAGCAGATGGAGGCACAGCTCCGGCCTCCACAGGTTCAAAAACACAGATCAAGTCAGTGGGGAAAAGGCCCCGGGGCGTTTGAGGCAGCTCAGACACCTAGGAGGCTCCGTGACTGACCCTAGAGCCCCTCCCCAGTCTGGGAGCCAGAACACTGATGCCCCCAGCACCGGCAAAAGGCTGGAGTGGACTCCAGGTTGGCTGCCAGGGAAGCACTTTCTGCACGATGGATTTCTCTGTCTGCGCTCAAGGCAGCGGCCCCTGGCAACACGGCTACTGAGCCCTCCAAGCACAGCTCATGTGACTGAGGGTGTGTCTTCACTTTTTTTTTTTTTTTGAGACAAAGTCTCGCTCTGTCACTCAGGCTAGATTGCAGTGGCGCGATCTGAGCTCTCTGCAAGCTGCGCCTCCTGGGTTCACGCCATTCTCCTGCCTCAGCCTCCCGAGTAGCTGGGACTACAGGTGCCCGCCACCGCGCCCAGCTAATTTTTTGTATCTTTAGTAGAGACGAGGTTTCACTGTGTTAGCCAGGATGGTCTTGATCTCCTGACCTCGTGATCCACCCTCCTCGGCCTCCCAAAGTGCAGGGATTACAGGCCTGAGCCACCGCGCCAGGCCGCGTCTTCACTTTTAATACACACAGCCACACATGGCCGAGTGCCTGTGCTGCAGTGGGGGCAGGGAGCCCTGGGGAGACTCAAGCCAAGTGGGACCTCTGGTTCTAGGGGACCCTCTTGAAGGGATGGGTGAACATGAACGCCTCTGGTTCCGGGGGACCCTCTCGCAGGGTGAACACAAACCCCTCTCCTGTGCTGCTGCAGGAGACCTGGCTCAAAGACATGACTGAGGCCAGAGCCCAGGAGAGATGACGCCACGCGGCCAAGATCGGAGCCTGAGGGAGATGACGCCACAGGCCCTCACTGGTGTGGCCAGAGCCTGCCCAAAGAGTGGGTGTGAGATGTGAGACACCCCTGCAAATGCTGAACCCCTGGGAAACAGCACCCTTGGATTCAGGGCAAACTAGAGATAAAGCCAATCGCTCTCTTCCTGGAGAATCTCAGGAAAACCGCTTAGATTCTAAGGGGAAGAAAAAACAGAAATCCCTCTAAGACCAGCAACAGTAAGTTCTGCAGGGCGGGTCATCAAATTAAACATCAGGCTAAGAATTTAATCTGAAGTGGTTCCAGGCTGCTCAGACTCCAGGCACTGGATGAACAGCGGCACCAAGGGACATAACGATTCCATTTCCTCCCAATACATCATTTTATTTCACAGCACTAGACTCACAAGAAACTATAAAACAGAATGAAGAGCTCTGTGCTCCTCACTCAGCCTCCCCAAAGATGAGTTTCAGGCGAGCACAGAGCGCGGGCAGTCAGCAGGGAGCCCCGGCAGGGCCAGGCCACTCAGCCCCACGGCCATGTCCTGTTTCTGCACTCCCTTGTTTTCCTGCCTGACGGAAGCAGACACAAAGGAACTCACGCTAGACAACTCAGCATAAAGGTTAGACGCAAACAAACAGAACCCTACTGCGCGAGGCACGTGCGGGGCGGTGAGACCAAAACAGCCGCTGTTCCCGGGGAGGGCACTCAGAGGTCCACCAGGTGTCCAGGGAGCCAGCAACACTGCGTCTCACGGGGGCAGGAACGTCAGGGCCATAGTAGAATGATTTGTTAACCATATGTTTACATTTTAAGGGCTTTTCTGTATGCATGATGCAACCATATATATTTTTTAAATTTTTTAATGTTTAAAAAAGAAAGCCAAAGAGAACACCAGTGTCTTTCAAAGGAGTGGCAAGCTAATTTCTCAAGAGGAAGAATGCAAGTCGGAAGACAGTGGCATCATTCCTTACATGACCTGAGGAAAACCACCAGCAACCTGGAATTCCAGGCACAGGAAGAATGTCTTCAAGAAGCCTCCACAGCCAGCGGTGGGCATGGAGAACAGGCTCAGCACGCCCCACCCTCACGGGCTCAGCACAGCCACATTCATGGCCTCGCCCAGCTCCTGGGGCCATCGGGGCGGTGCTCATATTGCCCTTGTTCCCGTGGGCCCGTTCCCCCACGTGGCTCTGCACACTTGTCCCCATCCAGGTCCATCCGCAACAGACCAGAACCACGCCGCACCCCTCACAAGACCTCCCAGCCGGATGCCTGGCCCTCCACCCGCATCTGCTCTCGAACCCCACACCACCAACTCCTGCCTCTTCCAGACCATGCTCTCTTCCTCTTCCTCAGAGCGCCAACTATGAATGTCCTGGTATCACTCCTGCCCTGAACAGCCTACCCCTCGCTCCAGCTCTGCCTGTGTCCAGAAGACCACCCCCTACTCCCTGACCCCCGGTTGCCCCAGACCTCACCCCCTCCTATAAGCCTATTCCCACCAGGTCAGCCACTTCCCTCATGGTCTCACCATGAACCACGGCCCACGTGACTCGTCTCGAGGCCACCGCACTGCCCCTGAATCCTTTCCTGCTTCTCCCTGACATACCCAGCAGCCTCCGCAGCTCTACCTGCATGGAGCTGGCCCCCAGTGCCTACCTCGGCTCAGCCCTTCTCACGACACACTTTCCTCTCAGCCTCCAGGAGCCCCCCACCAACCCTTGGCTTACTGGACCCCAGTTCACCTCAGCTGCTCCCTCCCTCACCCTCTGCCGAGGCTTGGCTCCCCCATCACCATCTCATTCAGTCCTGACCTTGGTAGGTCAAGTCTGCACGTGAGACTGAGAGGAACCACTGGGGCAAAAAGTGGAAAGTTTATAACTTCCAGACTAACAGAGAGAAGAGAAATGGCACAATCAAAATAAAAATCAATTCAAAAGACGGCAAGAAGAACGACCAAAAAGTACTGGCTTCAAAAGGCTGGCACTCTGGTCTGAATGCAATTTATTTATTGAGGCTGGGCGCCCCAATGAGGTTGGGAGGCCAGGCCTTTAAGAGGCGATGAGGCTGCGAAGATGGAACCACGCCTTTCTGAAAGGCAGGGTCAGCCCCCAGGAATGGACCTGCTCCCGTGTGGGCGGCCTGGTCCGCAGCAAGGCTGTGCTGGAGCGTCTCCCTCTTGGCGCGGTTCCTGGCTGTGTTCAGGCACAGCTCAGGGGCCTCACCAGAAGTCACCAGAGGCAGCCCCTCGACCTTGGGCTTCCCAGCCTGCAGAACTGTGAGAAATAAATTTATTTTCTTTATAAATGACTCAGTCTCAAGTATTCTGTTACAGCAAGAGAAAATGGACTGAGACAGCTAGAAAATAAAAGTACAATATAAGACATTACGTATAAAGGACTAAAAGTTCCTATTAAAATACCAAGATGGTTAGACTACATTTATAAAAATCAAGTTCTATGTTTAAAACACATATATCCAAAAACGAGGGGAAGAGGTCAGAATAAAAGGAGGGAAAAATCATTCCAGATAAATAGTAACAAAACACCATCAGTTACGACTCTGGAAATGGGGGACAGACTGAGGCAGCTGCACAGCAGGTGGGTGTGAGCACAGCAGACGGCGCGCCCCGTCACTCTCTCCTTCCCGGCCCTAAGAAAGGCAGAGACAGGTGCAGTCCGAGGGCACAGGTCCATCCCAGACAGTGAGGCCTGGGGGCCCCAACAAAACAGTCAGGCCTGCAGATCACCCTGCAGCTGACAGCCCTCAGCAAGCAATAGCTACCACCAGCTTTTTAGTAGTTTACTTTAAATATAAACAAGAATCACTGGGCATTTGAGGAAAACCTTTAGATAAGAAAAACTAAAACAAACAGAGCAGCATAAAACTTCAAAGTAACCATAATATCATCAGAGAACTAAGGGAAGAACAAGAGACTACTGAAAGAGGAACTATCTGAGAGCAGAAAGGAATTCTTGGGATTTGAAAATGTGACCACACACGTTAAAAATCCCCCAGGAGCTGGAAGCTAAAGGTGTGAACGCTGCCTAGAAGGCAGAACCAAAAGACAAGAAAACAGACCACGGCACGAAATCGGTCCAGAAGGTTCCACGCCTGAGTTACGAGAGGCCCAGGACAGAGCTGAGACAGGTAGAGGACCCGGGCACAGAAGTCACACAGGAAATCCTCCTGGAACTGACAGGTGTGGATTTCTGCACTGAAAGGGCACAGCACATGCACCAAATGCCCCAGTGGATCTAAAAAGACCTATGTTACAATGAGGTGCAACTTCAGACCAGTGGGGTTCAAGGAAAGTTCCTCAAGTTTCCAAATAATAGGTCACATGCAAAGGATCAGAAGTCAGACCGCACCAGACTCAAACCTGGCATCTGAGAAACAGGAGACCCAACACGGGCATCAGGGAAGGGACGTCACAGGGGGACAAACAGAGTTGTGTGTCTGAACCCAGAGAAAGCGGGCAGTGTTCAGATGGTTCAGAATAAATTAGCAGGAGGCAGAGTCAACTCAACCAACAGAAACACAAGCCACTGATTAACGACAGACACAACATGCCTGTAGATGACACGGTTCAGCTTGAAAATGCACACACGATCTGATCTAAACAAAATGGGAGCCAGTCAACGGGGCTGTGGAAGGGCGTCCGTGCCTCTGCGAGTGCCTGGCTCCCCCAGGGGGAAGTCATGAGTGTGAAGAACCAAAACCAAAACCAAAGAAAGCAAATCAAGAAACAGCCAAACAGCAGCATGCTCTTCTCAAAGGCCGCGGTAAATGCCGGAAGAAACAGTGGGAAGCACTGATCCACCTGCAGGACTCGGGCAGAAAAGCTGATTCCGTGTCCGCTTCACAGTTCTATGGAAGAACCACAGTTCTATGGAAGAATACAGTTCTATGGAAGAGCCAAAAACGTGGTATGATTTTGCTTTGATAAAAAGAAAGGAGAGCAGGTGAAGAGCCCTAGGAGGGCGCCGTGCCACCGAACCTGAACCAGCATGTGGCAGATGTCCACGTGTCCAGCCTCCGCCGCGGCGTGCAGTGGGGAGCGCTTATTCTGGTGCTCCATTTTGAAGTTGGGGTCAATTCCGTCCACTGTGAACAAACACAGTTTTATTAATGATTTCAGATGTAGCCACAGACTCCAGCTCAGGACTGTCACGATGGCTGGCAAGCACTCACAAATGACCAGTTTCCACACAGCCAGCCACCTCGAGCCACGCCGCAACCCGCCCACAGCACCATCCTCTGGACTTGAGAATTGAGTGTGCTGGTCTCCTGTGGAATCAAACAGGCAGGTCCCTCTGTCAGAACTACCTCGGCAAGGCACGCTCTTCCCTTTACTGCCCTGCTCAAGCTCTGAGGTTCCTTCTGTATTTCTGTGCGTCCTGGCCATGGCCGCCCAGGCCCTGTGAGGCAGCTGACCAGGGCAGACATACCCTAGGGAGCAAGCAAGGCCAGGGACAGAGGCCTGAGCATCGGTCACTTCCCAGGAGGTCTGAGGGGACAGTGAGCAATGGAGCAGTGAGGTGACCTTATTGTCATGTGAAGTCTGTGACAAAAATGATTAAAAAACTGCTGCTCAACATAAATAAACCTTTTTTTAAGGGCAAATGGTTCCGCTTCTTTTTACTTGACGTACTGTCCAGTAAAGGGCTTCTTAATCATCCTTTCAACCCAGAGACGTTGAACGTCAGAGAAATCAAGCCTAGACCTATGAGCCCAGAGACCCGATGACCACTGGGAAGGCTCTATCTACTCTATCTCACAAGCACGTTTTTGGGTATTAGAAATCTAATGCAATCGGTTTGCCTGTTATAAATTGCCTATAGCCGAAGCCTACTTTGTCCACACCACAGCTGCTTTGATCAGCACAGGTGAGACACCAGCTGCCGCCATCACCACACATCTCAGCAGGGCCCCAACTCACTAGTTTTGCTTTTCCTTCACTACATTTCTGCTTGATTTAATAATCGCATTCCTAATTCCTTTTTAAAAATTAGAACTTCGTAGAGAATAGTTCTACCATCCTGCATAACTGAATATGAATACCATAAAAAGCCTCAACACCACTGGGCAACCTCTTCACACTCAGCAGAGAACTCAGAGACACAGAAACAGAAAACCAAAATGAGACCAGCCTTCTGAGGAAGGGGTAACAACTGCTCTCGGCTTCTTTCAGTGCCACAGGGCTGGTCGCGTGTGCCCGGGTGGCAGGAAGGCACTTACCCAGCATGAGGAGCACCTTCTGAAGCTCCCCTTGCCTGGCGGAGAAGTACAGCTGCTTTGGGTGGAAGCGAAGCTTCTTGGGTCTGTGGGAAGCACAGGACAACAGTTGGGTCAGCATGGGGCTCCGCGTCCCACACGTGAAGCTGAAGGCTGGAAGGCCCAGGGGACATCTGCCCACCAGCCCCACAAGCTCAAGTGCAAACCCACCAGTCTTGAGATATCTCGTGGTAAAAGCTGCAGAACAAGAAACTGCTTTCCCAGTCACTGCAGGAGAATGCTACACACTGTGAGGCCTTTACACAACACGACGACAGAACCAGCGCAGGATGCAGGGGAACAGGGTCACGGCAGGCCCCAAGGACCTCATCTATGCTCAGCACAGCAAAGACCAGCCCCAGCCAGGATGAGCCCACACAGCGTGGTCATGAGTGAGGGCACAGCTCGCACTACAGAAGATGCCTGGGGCAGTGAGAGCTGGCAACACTGGCACTTTTGCTTTGAAACCTTAACTCGATGACTAAGCTGATAACCGATATGGTTTAGACCTGTGGTCCCTCCCAAACCTCATGTTGAAATGTGACCTCCAGTGTTGGAGGTGCGACCTGGTAGGAGGTGACTGGATCCTGGAGGCAGATCTCTCATGAGTGGCTTCGCGTCATCCCTCCCCCGGGTGATGAGTGAGTCCTGTTCAGTCAGTTCCCACAAGATCTGGTCACTTAAGAGTATGGGAGCCTCCCCTTCTCTGTCTCTTGCTACTGCTCCTGCTTTGCCTTCCACCATGACTGTAGCTTCCTGAGGCCTCCCAAGGAACAGATTGGCCAGCATCATGTCTCCTGTACAGTCTGGAGAACCGTGAGCCAATTAAGCCTCTTTTCTTTATAAATTATCTAGCCCTAGGCATTTCTTTATATTGACACAAAAGCAGACTAACACAATCACCAAGGGATGGGGGAGAGAGTGGGGATCGGAACAGTCTGGGGTCTGGTCAGTGAGCAGGGCCTGTGGGCATCAGCGGATGGCACCGTCACTTCAGGAACAGGCTCAGAGGTGAGGCTGGAGGCAGACAGAGGGGAGCTCCAGGGAGGAGGCCAACACAAGCCACAGTGCCACAGTCTGGTCTGCCTCCCTGGGGAGGCAATGCTGAGAGAAGGATGAAGAGGGTTGGTCTGCCTCCCGGTTGGGGGGCAATGCTGAGAGGACGACGAGGTGGGTTGGGTTTTTGCGAGCTGTCAGGAAAGCCTGGAGGGCCCCTTGGCCCAACCCTTGCATTGCACAGATGTGGTGGGGCCTGGGAGGAAAACGGTGCCAAGGCAGCAGAAGTAGTGTCTGCTCTCATGACCTAAGGGCAGTTCAGGGTCAACAGCAACCAGGGAATGTTTGTCAAAGCTCACCAAGACTACCTCCTCACTTAGGACTTCAAAGGTGTCACATGTTGCTCTTAATATAATGCAGAGGACAGTAATTTGCAATGATTTCCCAAAATAGTGTGAAAATATACAAATTATCCTAATAAACAGCATTAATCAAAAAGCTGAAAAGTGCTAAAATGACGCCATGGGGAAAAACACGGGGTGCAGATTAAAACAGGCCCTGAGACATCTCTGCAATCACACATCAGGTCTTACTTTTCCGAGTCGAGGGCGATGAGAGCACTCTCCAAGGTTTCCTTCCCTGGTCCCTGGGAAAGGCCAGGGGTTGGCCTCCCGAGCCCAGCAGGTCCCGTTGGATCAAAGCCCTCGGGCATGTGGGAGGCTGTACCCTGCAGCTTGTCGTCCTCCGAGAGTGGTGGCCCAGAAGCACTTCAGTGGGAGGAAATCAGGGAAACGTTTATGAAAACATGAAACATGGCCTGTTCCGACTCTGATTGCCCCAGTGCGCTGTTTTCTAAGTGAGAGCTGCAGATTTGCTTACTGTCCGCTGAGTCCCTGGATGCAGTGATTCAGGATTCAGAACCAAATCTCCTGAGAATACCAGAGCAGCTTTTCCTAGACTTCTGGGCAGCGTGCTCAAAATCATTCTCATGAATGAGCTTCAAGCTGAATCTATCAAGTCCACTGCCCACCCCCAAGAAAAGGAAATCTCACTGGAATTTTGATTCAAAGTGCATTAAATTTACAGGATAATAGGAAGGAATCAGCTTAACATGTCCACAATTTGAGTCTCTTTTAAATAATCTTCAAGGAAGTTTTCGTTTTCTTTATATTAGTGTCACATTTAAGTTCTTTTGTTCTGCTGGGTAGTGACAGATTTTGTTGCTGTTTTGAAAGGATCTCTTTCATAATTTTATTCTCAGGTAGGAAACTTCTGGTAAGGAAGAAGGCAAGTGGCTTCTACCTCTTCTTATCAGATCCTCTTACTGACTCTTGAGCTCTAAAAAGTTTTCAGCTGTTTCTACTGGACTCTTTCAGGAAGACAACTATATCTGTCTAATATGAATACTTCTAATTATTTGATACTTTTTTTGTCTTCAGCTAAGGCCTTCAAACCTTAATGCCACAGAACTCAGTCACAGACTGCAGCAGCTACCACTCATCTATCGCCTGTGTACTGACGGGACTGTGCTGGCAACAGAAACACCACAGGGCTACATCAATGGGGGTGCTGTGAAAACCGTTTCAAAACAGGGAAATGGATCTACGTAACCAAACTGAAAGAGAGCAACGTATGTACAAATGGCAATAAATGAATTTCAGTGTCTTAAATGTCAGAAATCACCATGAGCATCAGCATCAGCTCAGAGACTTCTGGAAAAACCAGCAGAAAGCAATAATGTTAAAATAACAACTGAAACCTTTTCAGGTGAACGACTGGAGAGCCCAGCCAGAGCCTGTGCCAGGTACCTGCCCGTTGTGGTGTCGGCCCTGCCCTCCAGGGCTGAGCCCTTCTCCTGCCCGGGGACTGGTGTCACGGTAGAGGTGGTGTCTGCTTTAGCTATCGTCACCTCTTTGGCCTTGGAGCTCTCCTCCCCACAGTGGGGACAATAGCTGGCGTTATTGACTCGAGAGGCACAGTCTTTGTGGAAACGGTGAGAGATGCTGCTCTCGGGCTGACACTCCATAAAATTACCCTAAAAATGGGAGGACAACAAAAATGTTTTGTTTTAATTGGGGTTAGTATTTGGAAAAATAAAGTACTACTAAACTGGCACCGCATCCCACGTTGGGCGGTCTGCAGAGTGAGCCATGGGTCGGGGTGGGGTCCAGTCTCGGCCTGAGGCATCGTTAAGAAGGAGGAACGATGCTTCCCGTGGTGCTCTCGCCCCACAGAGAGGAAGCTTGGTCACTTGGCTGCCTCCGACCCACCCAGGCCCAGGAAAGCTGAGGCTGCCCACAAAGAGAAGGCCTAAAGAAGGACCCAGAAGGCCCCTATTCTGAAGGGCGGATAGGGACAGGGCCAGACGACAGAACCTCAGGGCACAGCATCAGCTGGAGCTGCCCCAGTGCCCGGCAGTGCAGCAGATGTGGTTTGGCGACCCAGGTGAGCCTCGGGGAGGGGCACACAGCCATAAGAACACCATTTTCTTGCAGAAAGTCAGAGATAAACAGATGTAGCAGAAGCAAAAAAAGAATGTTTGAAGATGGGGAGGACATGCAAGGTGTGAAGTCCAAAGAAAAGCCCCCAAAAGTGGAAGCTCTTGGCCCAGGTTCACAAAGGGGCAGCAGGGCATCTCTGGGTGCCTGAAGCTCACACCCACTCACACACACAGACGCACACACACAGATGCTGACAGAGGCTCACACAGATGTGCACGCACACACACACACACACACTCTCACACCCTACATGCACAAGGATGCCCACACAAGGGAGCTCCATAGGGAAGCAGCCCATTCTCAGGGGGCCCTGGGCACGGCTGAGCACAGATGCTTGACAGTGAGGTCACGGATGACCCAAGATCCCAGCAGAAACAGCCCAGGGCACAGCAGGGTGGCGCTGCCTCTCCTGGGAGCTGCGTGCTCTGTACACCCTCATCATCATCATGGGTGGTGAACGTCCTCAGTACAGCCTCCACCTGGAGTCGTCAGTGCGTCACAAGCCCCTCACCACTGCTCTCGAGCCCCAGGGCCTTAGACACCTTCACCCCTAACCCCCACTTCCCTCCTCCGGCCTGGAAGTCCAGGTCACACCGTCCTAGTCATCTCCGAAAGCGGCTTGCAGGCGGAAGGAGAGAAATGGGGGTTGGAGGTGAAAGTGTCTAAGGCACTGGGGCTCGAGAGCGGTGGTGAGGGGCTTGTGACACACTGGAGACCTCCAGACAGACACCAGACCTGGGTCAAGCTGCTGGACCACCCGACAGCAGGTGGACAAAGGACAGGAACCAGCACCAGTGAGCAGATAGCAAGCCTGTGGAGGACACAGAGGCCGCCCGACTGGGCTCTTACCGCTGTGCAGAAGTAGCCACAGCCGGGACAGCACTGGTGCTTCACCATGCGGCCCCGGTGGTCTTCACACAGCACAAGGAGAGGGGCCTTGTTGGATGGGCGCATCAGCTCATACTTGACCACGCTGTTTGTGCACCGGCCCAACTGCAATCAGACAAGACTGGTGGTCAGTGTCAGAGTCATGAGAGGCCAGCATTCCCTCCCACCAGGCGCTGGGCAGTGCAGGCACAAAGGAGCTGCTCAGCAGGTGTGGGCTGACTGAGCCGAGCCCTGCAAGGCCAGCTTGGCTTTGTGGGTACCTGCTATACGTCTGCCAGCACTGGGGACACACAGGGAGCCCAGAGACGGAGACGCCCACCATCTGCACAACCAGCAGATCCAGGGGGCCAGGCATACCCACTCCCACCAGATCCAGGGGGCCAGGCGCGCCCACTTCCACCAGATCCAGGGGGCCAGGCATACCCACTCCCACCAGATCCAGGGGCCAGGTACACCCACTCCCACCAG
>NC_045447.1:481281-501428 GCF_002776525.5 Piliocolobus tephrosceles
CACCAGATCCAGGGGCCAGGTACACCCACTCCCACCAGATCCAGGGGGCCAGGCACGTCCACTCCCACCAGATCCAGGGGGCCGGGCGTGACCACATCCACTCATATGTGCCTATCAGAGGGCCAGCTGCTCAACTCTGGCAGAAGTCCAGGAAGATTCTGAGGCGAGAGGGGCTCTGGGCTGGGTATCAAGGAAACATGAACATACACCTGGCAGGAGAGCCCAGGCCATCACAGGCCAGCAGTGGGCAACGGCATAATGAATCTATGGGAGCCCCAAGGATTCCAGGGCAGCCAGAGGAACCTGCACACGGGGCAAGGAGCAGAACACAGACACCGGGGCCGGCCTGGGGGACATGGTCAGTGGAGGGTTCTGAGAGGACCAGGACTTGAAGGCACCTGTGGAGGTGAAAGCACTGAGGGCACCCAGGATGACAGGCACTCTGGAGCGCACCGGACAAAGCCTTACTGGTTTGGTGTGGAGAGTTCTCTGATAGCCAGTAAGAAAACAAGAAGTAGGCCCCCCAAAAATAAGCAAAGAATTGAGTGACAATTCACAAAAGAAGAACTACAAACGCCCCCAAAGGAAATTACACAAAGAAATTCAATGTAAAAAGCCTCTGACATTCTTCCCATTTGGTCTGGCACACTGCAAAGCTGGTGTCTGTGGGTCTGCAGAGATGACATACCATCACTGTGAGTTCTATCCCAACTTCATGGCAAACAACTTGGAGACATGAATCAAAAGCTTACAAATACATAATCTTTTCTTAAGACTCCACTTGAAGACATAATTAAGTGCACAAGCATGTATCTAGAAGGACCTAGCTTTTGCAACAACCTGTCTACCTGCAAAAGAGTGGCTGCAGGGCACGCCCGGGTGGCATAAATGATCTACTCTGAAGCCAGCAAGAGACTTCCCGATGCCCAAATGAGGCTGTATTAGAATCATCCAGGAGATTTTTTAAAAGACAGTCTGCGCACCACCCCATACCTATGGAACAGGACCTGAAAGGCATAGAACCAGGGCATGTACGTCCTGAAAAAGCGCCCCCTCCACACCACCACCACCAAGTGCTTCTGCGTGAATCCCTGCTTCAGGACCAGTGGCTGCAGAGCACTTGTAGCTACTGACTTTGAAAAATGTTTACATAGGCCGGGCGCGGTGGCTCAAGCCTGTAATCCCAGCACTTTGAGAGGCCGAGATGGGCAGATCACGAGGTCAGGAGATCGAGACCATCCTGGCTAACACGGTGAAACCCCGTCTCTACTAAAAAATACAAAAAACTAGCCGGGTGAGGTGGCGGGCGCCTGTAGTCCCAGCTACTCAGGAGGCTGAGGCAGGAGAATGGTCTAAACCCGGGAGGCGGAGCTTGCAGTGAGCTGAGATCCGGCCACTGCACTCCAGCCTGGGGGACAGAGCGAGACTCCGTCTCAAAAAAAAAAAAAAAGGAAAATGTTTACATTAAAGGAAAAACGAGTTATTTTCAAAAATTCAATGTGGTTATACACACAGAAGTCTGGGAGGACATACAAAAATACTAAGAATGATTCCCTCAGTTTTGGAATAACAAGTGATTTGTACTTTCTTCTTCATGCATGTATGTAGTATCTGGATTATTTTACAATCAGCATGCATTATTTATACAATCATAAAAATCGATAACGCTATATGATTCTGGCTCTGTTCTGTGTAACAAGAACACAGAGAAGGGAGTTGCGGGGTCAGGGGTTCAGGTAGAATGGCAGGAGAACGTAAGGAAGGAGATGTTCTGGGAAGGATATGTCAAATAAATGACAATGGGATCCAGTTAGGGTTGAGAAAAAAGAGATAAAACAAAGAATCCTTTAACAAGGTGGGAAAAACACAGAGGCATTAGGGGTAGTCAACCACCATGGGTGGGAGGGGTGCCCCAGGTCCACCAGGGCAGGGCACAGATTCACCGGCTGCTGACCGGACCTTGAAGGAGGAACCAGAACAAGAAAGGAGCCCACTGCGGAGAGGAGCTGTGCTTTCAGGACAGAAAGCTGAAATAGGCACTGACTTGGCAAAGCAGAGATAACCCAAACCTGCTTGCCTGCACGTGGGTCCACACCAGCAGAACCCTGGAAAGGCTAAAGAATCGGGGCCAGCTCCAGAGGCAGGGGCTGAGCTGCTGTAAACACAGAGCAGGTGAAGCGGAGCCTCAGACGAGGTCCACGCAGCCAGCCGCCCCACCTGGCACAGGTGAGGGGTCACCCTCTGCAGAGGTGGCCACAGGGCTCACTCTCCACACAAGCCCACCACTACAAAAGGGTTTCCTGCTTTTTCTTTTCTTTTCTTTTTTTACTGTCTCACTGTTTTATTATTCTATTAAGAAAACTTTCAAAAATAGAGACAAAAGTAAAATGTATCCACATGTGCCCGTGCCTTATTTCAAAAATTACCAGTATTTTCCCTTCTCGTTCAAGCCATCCCCTAAATCTTTTGCGCTTGGAGGGGTGTGCTGGAATATATAACAAAGTACCCAGGGGTAAAATGATACCATTTTAGCCATAAATAACTCCATATGCATTGCTAACAAATCATACTCCATATAACCTTAGAACCATTATACCGCGGAACACAGGTACCACTTTCTCAGAGCCATTTAATACCCAGTGCCCACAGGCTCTGCAGGGTCCACAGGCTCTGCATGGTGGGCTTACTAGGACACAGCGGGGTGTGCAGCTGTCCTGGGCTGGCCTTTCATTAGCTGTGGGAATGCCCTCCTTTCCTTCCTCTTCCTTGGATCTGGTTTAAACCAGACCCAGGCTCCACTGTGGGCCCTGCTGCTAGTTGAGATACAAAAGCCTCCATGTCGGGGTCACCTGTGACTCATCGCAGCTGTTCTGCAGTGCAGCTCGGGTCTGCAGATGGGGACCCTCCCTTCCTGCCCAGCGGCACCCTCTCTGCCCCTCGTTGCCCAAGCAAACATGAACAAAGTCCAAAGGTGGAAACAGCGCTGCTGCAGCCAAAGCGCCCCAGCACCCCCGTCTCCTTGGTAAGACCATGTCGTCCAGCAGGTGCTCGTGTGTGGTAAGCTCAGACAAAAACAGGGACTAAAGCCAACCAGCCAAGACCAGGACTCTGAGGCGCACCGAGATGTGCAGACAGAGAAGAGTTCTCGGGAGACACTAGCATGATTATGCTCAAAGACATGGGAGATAAACAGGTACAATGGCTCACAGCTGTAAACCTGAGGTGGGAGGATCACCTGAGGTCAGGAGTTTGAGACCTGCCTGGCCAACATAGGGAAACTCTGTCTCTACTAAAATGCAAGAAAACTAGCCGGGTGTGGGGGCGAGCACCTGTAGTCCCAGCTGCTCAGGAGCTGCAGCAGAATCACTTGAACCCGGGAGGCGGAGGCTGCAGTGAGCCGAGATAGCGCCACGGCACTCCAGCCTGGGCAACAGAACGAGACTCCATCTCAAAAAAAAAAAAAAAAGAAAAGAAGAAGAAGACATGGAAGATGGAGGCAGCTCTGAGGGGAGAAGTGGAGGGCCATAGTGTCCATGACATGAGAGAGAACATTTCAGAATTCAAAGTCTCAAAACAGTTATCTTCTGAGCAACGTGTCTTAAGAACTAAAGGTTATGTACCACCAATGTAAGAGTAAAGCGAAGATATGTGATCCAGCAATTGGTGTCTGAGAATACAAACGTGCAATTTCATCAGCTTGGGAATGGGTTTATAACAAGTACACAGAAAACAAAAAATAAATAGGGAGACAATGATTAGCTCTAAGGAAAACAAAGAAAACAAAGTCACTCAAGAACGGAAAGGCAATCCAGGCAGCCGAGAGTGCCTCCCCGGGCAGAATACAGCCTGGAGGCTGCAGCCCCTGGGAGTGAGCCCCACTGCTCGCTCTTCTCCTTGGTTGGCTCCTGGTGCTCACAGGAGGCAGGGAAGGTGGAGCCCAGGAGAACTCTCCTTGGTGTGAGGCCTACATGGATCCTTTTTGTCTTGCTGAACAAGGGGGCTGGCTGGGAGGGAAAGTGAACCCTATGGCCTGGAGCGCAGGTGAAAGATTTATGGCTGTCACAGCTAGGGGAGGTACCTAGCGTCCAACAGGATGCTGCTCAGCACCAAACAACGAGCAGGGCAGCCCCTTCTTCGAACCCCAAAGAATTACTTGGCCCAACGCATCAAAAATACTGAGGTTGAAAAGTCTTGCACTAGAGAAATCTGAATCCCCAGTCAAGAGAGAAAAACATCAACAGAAGTACACTCAGAGATGACTGAAACATTGTACTACAGACCAGGAATTTCAAGAACGTCAGCATAAAACACCAGAAACCAACAGTACCAGAGAGAAATGCCTTTGACTGGCTCATAAGTATACTCAACAAGGAAGAACTGGTGAATAATTTTAAAGGCCAAGATAAATTATCTAAAACTAAAATGGAAAGAGAAAAAAAGAGGAGGGCATGGAAGAGCTGTGGGACAATGTCAAACAATCTAACGTTGTGTACAAGGAATCTCAGAAAGGAAAAAAAAAACCAAGGCTGAAGAAATAAAGTGGGCTGGGCACAGTGACTCACACCTGTAATCCCAGCACTCTGGGAGGCTGAGGTGGGCGGATCGCCTGAGCTCAGGAGTTCAACACCAGCCTGGGCAAGATGACAAAACCTTGTCTCTACTAAAAATACAAAAATTAGCCAGGTGTGGTGGCGCAAGTGTGTGGACCCAGATGTTTGTGGGGCCGAGGCAGGAGAATTGCTTGAGCCCAGGAGGTTGAGGCTGCGCTGTGTCGTGTTCATGCCACTGAACTCCAGCCTGGGTGACAAAGTAAGACCCTGTCTCAAAAAGAGAGGAGAGGAGAGGAGAGGAGAGGAGAGGGGAGGGGAGAGGAGAGGAGCTGGCTAAGAATTTCTTAAACATAAATAGAGGTCAAACCAAAGATCCAAGAAGTTCAGTGAAACAGCAAAACCTAAACAAAATAAACACCAAAAAAGCAAAACAAAACAACAAAACCCATCACACTTAGGCACATCATTTTCAAACTGCTGAAAACCGAAGAAAATACTGGTGGCAGACAGAGAAAGAGACATACTGTATGCAAAGGAGCAGAGACAGGAAGTTCCGCCAGCATCTCATCACACACTATGCAGGCCACACTGGAGGAGCCTCTCTAAGGGCTGGGGGTGGGGAGCTGCCAACCCAGAATTCTATATTCCTGGAAGTCAGTCTCTTTGATAAATTAAGGCAAAAGAAGAACTTTTTCAAACAAACGAAAGCTGAGAGAATTTATTTTCAACAGCCTTGTGCCACCAAAAAAAAAGTTATTGAAAAGTCTTTAGATACAATATAATGATACCACGAAGACAGAAATTTGGATACAAAGGAATAAAGATCTCTGGATATGTTTAAGATGAAGGTTAAACTATTCTTTTTTTTGTTGTTGTTGTTGAGGCGGAGTCTCGCTCTTTCGCCCAGGCTGGAGTTCAGTGGCCGGATCTCGGCTCACTGCAAACTCCGCCTCCCAGGTTTACGCCATTCTCCTGCCTCAGCCTCCCAAGTAGCTGGGACTATAGGCACCCGCCACCTCGTCCAGCTAGTTTTTTGTATTTTTTAGTAGAGACGGGGTTTCACTGCGTTAGCCAGGATGGTCTCGATCTCCTGACCGCGTGATCCGCCCGTCTCGGCCTCCCAAAGTGCTGGGATTACAGGCTTGAGTCACCGCGCCCGGCCAAAGGTTAAACTATTCTTATGTTTAATCAAACTAAAAAAAATACTTAAAGCAAAAATAATAGCCAAATACTGTAGGGTTTTAGCATACATAAAATTAAAATGCAGAAACAAGATACAAGACAGGATTGGATCATACTGTTGTAAGATTCTTACGCCGTATGTTAGTGTGGTATAATGAATTGTTGGAGGGAGACTGTGATAAATTAAAGAGGTGTATTGTACACTCCAGGGGAACCACTCAAAACATTAGAAAACAGTGCAAATAATAAAGCCAATATTAAAATAAATTGGAATCACAAAAAATTTAAATTCAAAAGAATGCAGAAAAAGGCTGGGTGTGGCACCTCACACCTGTAATCTCAGCACTTTGGGAGGCTGAGGTGGGCAGATCACTTGAGCTCAGGAGTTCGAGATCAGCCTGGCCAACATGGGGAAACCCCATCTCTACTAAAAATACAAAAAATTAGCCGGGCGTGGTGGTGGCCACCTGTAATCCCAGCTACTTGGGAGGCTGAGGCAAGAGAATCACTCGAACCTGGGAGACAGAGACTGCAGTGAGCTGAGATCCCGCCACTGCACTCCAGCCTGGGAAACCAGAACAAAACTCTGTCTCAAAAAAAAAAAAAAAACCACACACAACACAGAAAATGAAGAAAACAGGAGCAACAGATGGTATAAGTGGAAGAACCATTAAGATGCTAGCCTGCAATCCAGCTATATTAATAGTTACATTAAATGGAAATAATCTAAATAGATCAACAAAGGGACTGTGATGCAGTCATGTCTCACAAAACATCACAGTGTGTTCTAGGAAACGTGTCACTGGGTGATTGCTGTGTTTGAACATCACACAGGCTGTACGTGCACGAGCCTAAATGGTGTTGCCCACTCCACACTCAGGTTACGGTACCCAGCATTGCTCCTGGCCTACAAACTTGTACAAACACAACTGTACTGAATATTGCAGGCAGCTGTAGCACAACAGGAAGTATATGTACATCTAAACATATCTGATCACAAAAA
Source organism: Piliocolobus tephrosceles (assembly GCF_002776525.5). Lineage (NCBI taxonomy): Eukaryota > Metazoa > Chordata > Mammalia > Primates > Cercopithecidae > Piliocolobus > Piliocolobus tephrosceles. The sequence continues at coordinate 488,017 of NC_045447.1, forward strand.
CTGTGCACTAAAAATACAGAACAGGTTGAACATCCCAAATCCAAACACCTGAAATCCAAAATGTTCCAAAATCCAAAATTTTCTGAGGGCCAATATGACGTTCAACAGAAATGTTCATTGAGGCATTTTGGATATCAACTTTTTTATTTTTTTTGAGATGGAGTCTTGCTCTGTCGCCCAGGCTGGAGTGCAGTGGTGAGATCTTGGCTCACTGCAGTCTCCACCTCCTGGGTTCAAGCAATTCTCCTGTCTCAGCCTCCCAAGTAGCTGGGATTACAAGCTCCCGCCACCACACCCCGCTAATTTTTGTATTTTTGGCAGAGACAGGATTTCCCAATGCTGGCCAGGCTGGTTTTGAACTCCTGACCTCAAGCCATCCGCCCACCTCAGCCTCCCAAAGTGATGGGATTACAGGTGTGAGCCACCAGGCCCAGCTATCAGATTTTTGAATTTGGGATGCATAATTGTTAAGTATAATGCAAATATTCCAAAATCCAAAACGCTTTTGGTCCCAAGCATTTTGAGTGATACTCAACCTGTACTGTAACCTTATCAGACCACCTTCATAGATACAGTCCATTGTTGGCTGAACACTGTTACGCAGTACATGACTATATTAGATAAAAGAGCAAAACCACCAGGCATGGCGGCATCTCCAATCCCAGCTACTCAAGAGGCTGAGGCAGGAGGATCGCTTGAGTGCAGGAGTTTGAATCTGCACTGAGCTCTGGCTGCACCTGCACCACTGCACTCCAGCCTGGGCAACAGGGTGGGACACTGTCTCTAAAAAATAAAAGTAGGCTGGGCACAGTGGCTCATACTTTCAATCCCAGCATTGTGGGAGGCCAAGGCAGGTGGATAGCTTGAACCCAGGAGTTTGAGACCAGCCTGTGGAACATAGTGAGATACCATCTCGACAAAATAAAAATACAAAAAATAAGCTGGGTGTGGTGTTGCATGCCTGTAGTCCCAGCCACTCGGGAGGCTCAGCTGGGAGAATCACCTGAGTCCCAAAGGTGGAGGCTGCAATGACAGCCACTGCATTCCAGCCTGGGTGTCCAAGTGAGACCCGGTCTTGAAAAATAAAGTAAAATTTTTATTAAAAGAGCAAATCCAACTACATGCTGTCTGTCTACAAGAAAGCCACTTTAAATTTAAAGACAGAGACAGACTAAAAGTAAGAGGGTAGAAAATGATGTACCATGCAAACATTAATCAAAAGAAAGCTGAGTAGTGATGTTAATTGTCAGCACAGCCTTTGAAACAAAACAGGTAGTTTTTGGTTTTTTTTGTTTTTGTTTTTGTGACGGGGTTTCGCTCTGTCGCCCAGGTTGGAGAACAGTGGCACAACTGAGGCTCAGTGCAGCTGTCGCCTCCCAGGCTCAAGCAGTTCTCCTGCCTCAGCCTTCCAAGTAGCTGGGACTACAGGCGCCACCACCACAAGTAGCTAATTTTTGTATTTTCAGTAGAAATGCTGTTTCCCCATGTTGGCTACGATGGTCTCAAACTCCTGAGCTCAAGCGATCGGCCCGCTTCGGCCTCCCCAAGTGCTGAGATGACAGGCGTAAGCCACCGTGCCTGGCCTGAGATGTGTCTCTCTATAAAACCATTCCAGTGAACAATGAATAATAAATGATAAAATCAGCACCATTTTGAAACCTCCAATGAATAAACAACAAATGCAGGTGTTAAGCATCAGCTGCTGCCAATATCAGAGAAAGTGAGACAGCCAGGCAGCATGGCCCTTCATTTTGGGCTAAACCCACCCCACACTCCATCTTACAAAGGGGCCAAACTTGTAAGACTGTTTAATTTTTTTTAAGAGATGGGGTTTCGTCATGTTGCCCAGGCTGGTCTTGAACTTCTGGGCTCAAGCAATCCTTCTGCCTCGACCTCCCATTTTACAGACATGAGCTGCTGCACCCGGCTTTGGCAGGTTTTGCAAGAAACACAGAGGAACCTGCTGAATTGCAGCCTAAGTGTGGAATTCACAGAACCCAGATGATGGGAGCCTCAAAGCTTCCAACGGCCTGGGTTGTTCAACAGATATATTGAAAGAAAAAAAGGGGAACAATACAGAAATTGAAGGACAGATGGGCAGCGGTGCTGCAGGTGAAGCTACAAACCGAAAGGGTGAACCTGCCCCCAGAAATGAGGGCTGTGGGAATCGGGACAGAGGCCGCTGGGCGGGGCTGCCAGGGAAGAACAGGAGCAGGGACGGGGGGGGGGGGGGGGGGGGGGGGGTGAAGGGAAGGGGGGGGGGGGGAAGGGTGAAGGGGAAGGGGTAGAAGGGGGAGGGGGGGGGGGCGGGGGGGGGGCGGGGAGGCCGGGGTCAGGCTCCCCTTCTCCACCTTGGCAGTGTTTACCAGAGCTCAGCTGAAGTAGGTTTGTTCAGCCCAATGTGTGTTTTGTATGGTCTTCAGGATCTACGTTTAATTTAATTTAATTATTTTGAGTTTTCTATCCAAAAAATAAGTCAGGGCCCAAGGGATCTGTTTAATTTTAAACAAAAAAAAAAGCTTACTGCACACTGAATACAGAGAAGACCATGAGTTCTTAAGAACGCTAAGGGAGAAAGGAAGGTGGAGAGGGACAGAGAGAAGCAAAATCAAGCCCTCTGGATACCACTAGAGGCTGTTAGAGCACCCATTCATTACTCTGCAAAAACAAGTAGCTATTTACTCTGCCAATCCCGGCCGAAGCTTGTTTCAGAGATACCAATCAGCACTAGCAGATGTGGGGAAGTTCTTCTGTACCAAAGAATTCCAGCCTGCACTTGCAGGAGGAATGACAGAACGGCAGAATCACCATTTTGCAACTTTGAATGAAACAATGGATGCAGGCAGAGGTCACCAAGGACAGTGCGGCCTTCCGGCGGACAGGCAGCCGCCTCAGGAACCCAGAGCCTTCTCAGCACCACTCCCAGCACACAAACTTCCACAGCATTCTCGCCAGAATTAAATCGCCAAATAAAAATCTTAGGTGCTTGAATGTAAACCAATTCTTTGGATCTAACTTTCAGGCTATAGGAACTAAGGCAAATGACTTAAACAATACAAGAAGATTACGAGGTAAGTCCAGAATCTGGAATTCAGATTCTTTCAGCCAATGGCAAATGGGAAGAAGTGGGGGAACAGAGAGAATATTCTGGGTAAAAGAAACACAAATGACTTAAGAGACATTGCAGCAGATTGATTTAATGAGTGGAACCAGTTTGGATCCAATTAGAAGAGAAAAAAAAAAGTAACAGGCATTTTGTCAACAGACCTTTGACCGTGGACTAGGCACTAAATAATAACAGGAAACTGTTATTTTTGTCACATGTGAAAAAGCATGCTGTTATGTGAGAACAATGGTCCCTTTTTGATGTCAATAAAAACATACTGCGCTATTCAGTAGTAAAATGGGGTTTGCTTTAAAATAGTAAGTAGTTCAAATCCAAGACAGGAGGGTAGAGCGGAGAACGCTGGTGACAGAGGAGGCCGAGTCGAGGATTCCGAGCTAACTGCACCCTCACTTCTCACTATGGAAAGTTCTTTTAAAACAAGCGAGGGGGTCTGCGGAGGGGCCGAGTGTGGCGGGACATGCAGCGAGTGACATGAACACTCCGAGCTGGGAAAAGCCGTCGCATGGGGAGCCCGCTGGGCACACGTGCCACAGACGAGAGGTGCTGAAGCAGACGGCGCCTAGCCAGGCTGGGGTGAGACAGAAGCAACACCGGTGTCGAAGTCTGAGTAAACGCACGTGCACTGGAAACGTGGAGATACAGACAGTGAAGCCACAGGGAAGCATGTGTCAAACGGGGCCAGACTCCACTGCACCCTGCCTAACACCTATGGAGAAGAGGAGGAGGAGGAGAACCAGTGGTTCTCAAAGTGTGGTCCCTGGACCAGAAGCATCAGGAAAAACGGGGAACGCTTTAGAAAAGCACAATCCCAACCAGGCCAGACCTGCTGAATCAGAAACCCCGGCCACGCAAACAGGCACCAGGGTGAGGGCTGTGAGCGACACTGACTGGCCTGTTCCAGGGCTCTGCCCGCTCCCCCCAGGTGCTGCCTGTGCTCCCTGACACAGCGGTCGGGCCTGACCTTTGGAAGGAGGCTCTCATTCCTGCCTTCCCCACAGCAGGCCGCCGAGTCTGGAGCCACCACTTGGCCTCTCTCACAGGCCTCACCTGTACCACCTGGGCGATGGCCGATGCTGCACAGGCTGCTGTGAGACCTGGAGGAGCTCCCTACGCAAAAGGCTTGGAATAATACCCGGCATTACTATGTGAATGGTTGTCCTGTTCATAGCCCACTTATTTCTACAATGTGCAGCTACGACTCAATAGTCGAGTTGAAGATGGGTCCAGGAAACTCACTGAAGCGACAGCCTGACACACCCCTCAGGAAGCAGACAACACTAATGGCCACGTGCTGACTTCGGCCACAGCAAATGCAAACCCGGGGCAGCCAGACACCCGAGCAGTGTCACTGCACATGGTGCCTCTCGGCCTGGTGCCAACAAGCCTCCTGCTCGGACCCTCACCATGGCCAGCCATGGTCATGAGGCTCTAAGGGCTGAAAGAAATCTTGTTAAAAAGAACTGGAGAAATTCTCAGAAAACATTAATTCCGTCTGTGCTCTGCCTGTTCCCCCTCTCCTGTCCCAGAGGCAGCAAAGATGGGGCGTGTTGAACCCTCTGAGTCTGTGATCCCCAGTGAAAGGAGAGAGGTGGCCGAGGCCCAGCCCTTGCGGGCCTGCCCTGCAGGGAACCACAGTTCTGGGCAGTTCCAGGCCCCCCTTGGTGTGACTCTCCTCCCTTAATCTACTCACTTTGTTTATAGCAAGGTAGGAGAAACCTTGTCAAAATCATGATCATAAAAGATAAACACAACAGGCCGTTTTCATTCAAAGAATTTGTCTACACAATCCTCCTTTTTAAGAAGCTCTAGACCTGTGTTCCATCATCTGCTGTGATTTCACTGCTGGGATCTGCTCGATTGGTTTTGTGCAGAACCCACTCAGGCTCCCTCCCTGACCATGCAGCACAACTCACTCGAGGGGGCTGTCGGGGGGCCACTGCTGGGCTGGGCTTTCTCACTCACTTCTCGTGGCTGCTTTAAATGAAAACGAACATGCTTACTTCATGGTCCACGCTCTCGGTAGCCATGCACTGGTTGTTGGCCAGAGTGGTGATCTCTCGGCTCTTCGGTGTTTCCATCCGGCAGCTGCAGAGAGGCACTTCCTGGAGGCCGTCTGTCTCCAGCACATCTGGACCGTTGGCCAACCCTAACGTCACACAGACACATGTCAGCTCATGCAATCCTGACCTCAAAAGAATCATCTAGAAAGTGATCGGTTATGGAGTCTCAACAGTGATCTCACACGCCAGGAAATGTAAGCAATGCGGTTGATTACCGAGGCACAAACAGCCCTGCACGGGGCCGGGATGGCCACCACCTGGGCAACATGAAGGCGTGGCCTGTGCCTCCCCAGCTAACAAACCCCCCGCCAGGGTCTCAAGAGGCACCTATTAACCTGTGTTCTCAGGTTCTCAGGACCCAGGACACAAGTTCCAAAGCCAGAGGCTGGTACCTCTGGCAGTAGCGCCTAAATCTTTTGTTTTTCAAACAAAAGAGCATTCACTGCCCTTTAAGACCTTGTTTTCCAGCTTGGTTTTAGAATGGCAACCACAAAAAAAAAAATCAGTTTGGAAGGTTTTAATAACGGTTCGTCTATTATCTAGAATTCCACTCACCTACTACAATAGTCCAAAGAGCCCATTTATTAGCCTGAAAGAGGAAAGCACCAGGGAAAACAAGGGAAGAAACTAGAGGAGAATTAGAGCTCAACATGTGGCTGACAATGACGGCATCGTCCACAGGGAAGGCTGCAGCAGGGCTGTGGTCAGGCAGGCGGCCTTAGGCCCATCCCAGCACAGCCAGGGCTGGTGCCCCCCACGCCCTGCCCCCAGCCCAGGGTGGGAGAGACCAGCAAGGCCAAGGCTGTTGAGTGGCAGGGGCAGGGGTGGAGGGCAGCCGCCAGGAAGACCCTCAAGCTTGGCAAGTAGGTACAGTGAGTGCCGCTCCCAAAGAAAGCAAGATCGCATTTCACGTTTTCTTTTTTGTTAAACAGTCAAAGCAGAAATAGAAGGTGAATCAGTGTCTCAAATACTCACTATTGCCTCTCTTAATTAAAAATAATTAACTCTTGGCTGGGAGTGGTGGCTCACGCCTGTAATCCCAGCACTTTGGGAGGCCAAGGCAGGCGGATCACGAGGTCAGGAGATGGAGACCCTCCTGACAACATGGTGAAACCCCGTCTCTACCAAAAAACAACAACAACAACAAAAATTAGCTGGGCGTGGGGCACGTGCCTGTAATCCCTGCTACTTGGGAGGCTGAGGTAGGAGAATCACTTGAACCAGGGAGCCAGAGGTTGCAGTGAGCTGAGATCCTGCCACTGCACTCCAGCCTGGTGACAGAGTGAGGCTCTGTCTCAAAAAATAAAAATAAAATTTAAAAACTCTTATTTTCACATCTAAAAATATAGTGTTAAAGTCAATTAAAATGAAGACCAGGACTAAAGAATCCTTGAACAGACAAAGCCAGTTGAGCCAAGGAGACCATCTCAGCCTTGCTTGATTTGAAAACAAAGGATATCGTGGGCTACTTCTTGCAAATGCCTACAGTAAAGAAAAATAAAACTTAAGCTCTACCATTCAGAAGCAGCCAACCAATCTCTAGAACTAAAGACTTTCCAGCAGGGACAGAACAAACGAGGAAACTGTGTCATGAACCAGTTGGGTGTTTTCCTGGCTTTACTTCCATGTTCACCCTAAAAATCCTTCCCCTCGTGTTTCCTCAGTGCAGCTCCCAACATGCTTCTGGTTTGGAGCTGCCCGGTTCATGAATCGCTGCTCAAGGAAACCCTTTAAAACCTGCACTGCGCCTTAGTATATCTTTTAACAACACCCACGCTGAGTCACCCACAGCCGCTTCTGTTTGTCTCCAGCTCATTTGGAATCTGATACTGGTCGTGGCCAGGAGAAAATCCAAATCTGTGCAAAGAGCCAATAAGCATATGAACAGCCCACGCTGCCATCAAGGACTCTCTATGCCGGAGGCACCGACTCCAGCACAGAGGTGCTTCCTAATCATGTGCTGCCCGAGGTCCCAGCCTCGCCTCCGGATCACCCGTACACCTAAAGACCGGGAAAACGATGAGGTGAAACTTGAATTAGAATCACTACAAGTTTAAAGCTGGGCAGGCCTCTGAGATGATCCTGCTCAGCAACCAGATTTTTAAAAGGAGAAAACGGACACAAACTACACAAAGCTGTGAGACAACTGTCCTACCACAGTGCCGGCCGAGAGCTGCTGAGAGGCTGCAGTGAGATAGGTGAGAACCCAGGGCCTACACGCTTGGATAACGATGCTGTGGCTCAGACAACTCTGTGCAGGTGGAGTGTTTCTGTCCCTCAAGCAATCAACCTCCACCAAGCTCTGACTCTCCCGCCCCAGCCCAGTTGCCGTGGTTACAGGCTCCTGGCCTCTCCCAGGCTCAGACCCTCTGCCTCCTGTCGCTGCTGGGTGACATCGCCATTCAGCCTCAACAAGGCAGGCCCAAGAGCAAGGCAATGGGGAAAGAGACGAATGCATACGAAGAGAACTTTGGATCTTCATATTCTCCTTGGCCTAAGGCTCAAGCCTGGCCCCCGTGAACCACAACCAGAGGTATCACCTGCCCCCACTTACCCGCTCAGCACACTCCACAGGCCGATCGCGCCTATCCCATCTGAGATGCATATCACCCAGGTCTCCCAGAGCCCCAGATCCCGTCCAGCACCCCTTTACCACCGCCTCCCTCTGGGGTCCCGGGCCACACGGCCAGCAACAGCACAGTAGGCACCACCGCCTGTCTCTTCTACGCACTGATGGTCTACGTCGAAAGCACAACTGAACAGGCCAATCTCTGACTGACCAATCAGTGCTGATAAAACATGTAAATCAATTTTGGGAGGTCAGTTATAAAATGTCACACAAGCCGAGGAGCCCCTACTCGTTGCCGTTTCTCCTCCAGCTCCACGCTGGCTCTCGCCCTTCTGGCCCTGATGCTCGGCACCATCCTTCCTTTATAGCTACCTTCACCCGACCTTACCGGAGACAGCAGGCCTCATGTGCCAGCTCCCTGTCTCCTGCCACTCAGCAGGCCCAAGGGCACCACAGCAGGAGGCGATTTGATAAAATGAAATACTATTTACTACTTTAAACCATGTAACTTCCTGAGACTCCCGAATCTAAAAGCAAGTGTAGAGCTGGGATACTCAGTGTTACACTCTGTGGAGAAAGCAAGCATGGGGTGACCATGCGCAGGACTTGGTGATACTTGAAGGGGGTTTCTGCTCCATTTGGTGCAAGAAGAGGAAAAGATATCAGGTTTCCATGACAGACAAGCCTAAGATTTCTACCTTAAGCTAAAGATGTGATTTCCTAGGTGAGTTACATAGGTGACTCAAACCACCCTCAGTGTTCAAAACCCTAAAAAGCTAGTTATCTGTCATTTTTAAATGGCCCATGAAACCCCCTACAGTAGTCTGCAATGCCACACCAGCAAGATCTGTGTGGAATGTAAATAATATAAGATTTCCATTTCCTCCACATCATGCTTCAAATAAATCTTCCCAGATAATCAAATAGCTATTAGCTACTTTTCACTCACATAAAGTTTCTAAGCGGCTTAAAAAGAGAAAAAAACTGATAGAAAGTGTGAGAACTGACAACTTCTGGCACAACAACTCCCAACAGAAGCCGCTGATTCACCTGTGATTTCGAGGTACAAAAACACACTAAATACGAATATTCCATGACAGAGTATGTGTCAGAGCTCTCAGCTCAACACTGACCAGGGACATATTTCAGCCAATCAGAGACACCTTATTCAACCATACGTCCTTGTGTGTCCTGAGAGGCCACTGGGGAGGAAGGGTAGACGGCCATGGGCAATCCTCCACGGAGCACGCCTGACCTGTGGAGGGAGACGACGCCACGCTGGGCCTTGCTTGGGCTTTGCCAGTTTACTCTTAGAGGGTTTCCGTAATTTCTGTTTTTTCACTTGCACACTGGGACACAGCAGACGCACCCCGTCCTGTCTCCACCTCACCTGGAAGTGATGCCGTTAACCCAATCTTCTACTAGTGTCCACCAGGGGGCGTCGTGCTAATATAGAGGAAGGAGCCCCACAGACAAAGGACCAAGATGGTGCCCGGTCTCAGTTACACCACCACATTCACCTTCTGCTTGTGAAGACAGAATTCCTTTGACGCGGAGATCCAGGGAGTCCAGAGAAACTTCCATGTACCCTGTGCTGTCTCCTGGTGCCGTCTGCTCACCGCTTCCTGAAGATGACTTATACGACTCAGAACCTAGGTATGAAAGGCACACACATCAGACACCATGCACCCAGGCGGCTGCACCCACCCACGCATGGGGCAGCAAGGCTGGGGCCCCAGGAAATGGACTACTTCTAATTAATCCATTTAAAACCACAAGCTGAAACCCACTATTGTTTAGGCCATTCCAGTTTCACTATCATTTTCTCTCTTGCATATTATTGTGCTGATTCCCCCTTTTAGACATAATATTCATGGGGGCAGAGAGAAGCTGTATAGACAAAAACAAAGGCACCAACATGTCGGTACATCTTTCTCTGTAACTATCCCAACTACACAAAAGCTATGGAATGATCAAAGAAACAGATAAAATATGGCAGTCACATGTTGTGGATTATTTTTACATAAAATAGAAACACCTAACTTGCAGATTTGAAAGATCAGATGTAAAGTAGCTAAAGAGATGGCCCAAGGTGCCGTGTTGCAGGCAAATCTGTGCCCAAGAGAAAGCACTGCCCACCCAGGTGTCCTGGCTGACGCCCAGGGAGGCTCCCGGAAAGGATCAGTGTCAACCCCAGTAGACATGGGAGGCTCACGACACCCACAGAAGGTGCCAGGGAGCAGGGTACTATGAGAGGGACCAGTGCCCCTAGGCTGGCAGCGAGGGCAGTGGGGGGTGCAAACCCTTCTGTGGGCTCCCCTGCCCTCCAGGACACACGAGTGGTGGCCAGGCCAGCCTGTCCACACTTCCCAGGAGGGCTGGAGAAAGATACACAAAATTGGGTGTTTGCAATCACAAGAGCATTTCACCGAGGAGGCCTATGATAGTGTGTACCTATACCAGGTAGTATCCAACTCCGGCCAAGGGCAGATGGTCACATTTCACGGCCAAGCTTCTAGGGACTAGTCACCAATCTTATTTCATTGACTGGAAATAAATGAACACTAGTACAGAGAGGTATGGTAACCAGACTTTTTTTTTTTTTGAGACGGAGTCTCGCTCTGTGGCCCAGGCTGGAGTGCAGTGGCCGGATCTCAGCTCACTGCAAGCTCCGCCTCCTGGGTTTACGCCATTCTCCTGCCTCAGCCTCCCGAGTAGCTGGGCCTACAGGCGCCCGCCACCTCGCCCGGCTCACTTTTTGTAATTTTTAGTAGAGACGGGGTTTCACCGTGTTAGCCAGGATGGTCTCGATCTCCTGACCTCGTGATCTGCCCGTCTCGGCCTCCCAAAGTGCTAGGATTACAGGCTTGAGCCACCGTGCCCAGCCGGTAACCAGTCTTTTCATTCAAGCCACATGCTCCACCTAGATCTTAGACAGACAGGAAAAGTCAACCACCTTTGAGAAATCACCATCATCAACTTGAAGAACAGGAGTACACTTTGTATAGTTTTAAACGAAAAGAAGACTTAAAAAAAATTCATAAAGAAATAAAATTCAAACTCCTCTGTGAATATTTAAAAGCACACATTTTGCACATTACAGCCAAGATGACAAAGATGAAATCTCTAACCCAAAAACAACTTTCAGCCTTGGCTCTAAAATGCTTTTGTTGGCCAACAATAAAAGCCACATCTGGTGTTATGATCTGAATCAATAAACTGAGGTGAAGAGAAACGTAACTGAAGGACCACACGCAGCTCCCGGGGGGCTCACACATCCTCCACCCTCAAACGCCAGGAGCCTCCATGGTGACTGCCTCACGCCCCAGGCCTCCCACAACCCTCTCCGTTTCAGGGGACGACTGCCTCCCCAACATCCAGTTAACAGACCTATTCTACGCTGGGGAATCCAGATTAGCCAAAATCACTGTGAAGAACAACAAAGTGCTGCCACTCGGTGACACTGGTATAAGGATAAACAAATAAATAAATGAAACAGACTGGAATGTCCAGGAACAGCCCACACTGAATGTCAACAGCGGGAGAAAAGTCAACTTGAGCAGCGGTGCCTATGGCAACCGCACATCCACTGCCAAGAAGAGGCCTGCACCACAGCTCACTCAAACATTAGTGCAAAATGAACCTGTTAGATGCCAAGAAGAAAACATGGGACAAAACCTCTGTGACCTGGGTCTGTCAAAGATTTCTTAGAGCACAAAAGTATGAATCACAACGTAAAATAACTCCTAACATGGACTTCAAGAAAATCTTAAAAACTTTTGCTCTTCTAAATATAGCATTAAGAAAATGAAAAGGCAGGTCATAGACTAAGTACAAATACATGCAAAGCATCCACCTGATAAAAGACTTGTATCCAGAATATTTAAAAAGCTCTTTTAACGCAACGAGAAGAAAAACAACCAGATTTTAAAAGTGAGCAAAAGATGTGAACAGACACGTTTCGAAAAAAATAAATGAAGGCTAAAATGTACAGTCTCATTACTCATTAGGTAACAGCATTGAAACTACAGTAAAACACCAGTGCACACCCACAGATCCACTGAAATTAAAAAGACTAACCCTGCTGGGTGCGGTGGCTCAAGCCTGTAATCCCAGCACTTTGGGAGGCTGAGACGGGCAGATCACAAGGTCAGGAGATCGAGACTATCCTGGCTAACATGGTGAAACCCCGTCTCTACTAAAAATACAAAAAACTAGCCGGGCAAGGTGGCGGGCGCCTGTAGTCCCAGCTACTCGGGAGGCTGAGGCAGGAGAACGGTGTGAACCCGGGAGGCAGAGCTTGCAGTGAGCTGAGATCCGGCCACTGCACTCCAGCCCGGGCGACAGAGCAAGACTCTGTCTCAAAAAAAAAAAAAAAAAGACTAACCCTAACAAGTGCTGGTGCAGACAGAGGGGAACTGGAATGCTTGTGTGTTGTGGGGACCTAAAACAGGACTAGTGCTTGGAAAACAGCCTGGCAGCTTCCTGAAGAGCTGAACACATGCCACTCTACTCAGCCATTCCACTCCCAGATATCTAACCAAGATCTAGGAAAGCACCTGTTCAAAAAGACTTGCACACAAATGTTCACGGCTGCTCAATTTCTAGCAGCTCAAGGCTGGAAAGAGCCCAAAGCCCATGGACAGATGAAAGGACAGATAGACTGTGGGGCAGCCTCACAATGGGACACTTCTCAGCAATGGACAGGAACAAACTCCTGACCATTTGACAGCCCGGCAACTCAAAACAGTTATACTCAGAGAAGCCAGATGAAAAACAGATGCACAGTACCATCTCTATAAAATTCTACAAAACACTAACCAATAAGCAGAAGCAGAGCAGACCAGGGGCTGCCTGGGGGCAGGCAAGGAGCCAGGTTATCAAGGGGCAGGAGGGACCCGGGGTGAGAGAGGTGCTCATGGCACCGATCATGTAACTGTGGTGACGGATTCAAGGTCATAAACGCATTAAAACTTGTCAAATTGTGTAATTTACTTCTGTACATTTTATTGTATGCCAAGTGTACCTTGGTTAAGCTGAAAACAAAAATGGCCCTTGGCACCCTAAACCTCCTGCATCCCTCTGGGTTTGAGGGGATTTCCTTCCCACATTCACGCTGTGATACACAAAGTCCCTCTGGAACAGGAGACTCTGACAGAGGCGCAGGTGCCTCACCGAGGGGCCGCTTCCTGCACACAGCATGGGAGCTAACCGTGCAGACCACATGCTCCAGTCACCCACGCAGGCAGCAAAGGATTCACCTCCGTTCAACATTCAACAGTGAAGTCGGGGTCGGGCGCGGTGGCTCACGCCTGTAATCCCAGCACTTTGGGAGGCCAAAACGGGCAGATCGCTTGAGCTCAGGAGTTCGAGACCAGCCTGGCCAACATAGCAAAACCCCATCTCTACCAAAAAAACACAAAAAAATAAGCTAGGCATGACAGCACACGCCTATAGTCCCGGCTTCCTAGGGAGATGAGGTAGGAGGATCGCTTGAGCCCAGAAGGTGGAAGCTACAGTGAGCTGAGATCGAGCCACTGCACTCCAGCCTGGGTAACAAAACCAGATCCTGTCTCGAAAAAAAAAATTTTTTAAAAACAACAGTGGGGGCCGGGTGCGGTGGCTCAAGCCTGTAATCCCAGCACTTTGGGAGGCC
>NC_045447.1:506428-537977 GCF_002776525.5 Piliocolobus tephrosceles
AGGAAACTACTTTAGAGTTTCTCTTGAGTTTAAAAGTTTCTCTTAAAGCTTCTCTTGAAACTTTAGAGTTGCAAACATGTTTTTAAAAAACAGTGAAGCCTTCTTTTCTAATGAAATCCTATGCACCTCAACCCCAGGTGGGCCTCCTGGCCTCATCCCCCTTCCAGGCAGTCCCCGAGGTGGCCCACACCCCTACGGCATTTACCGAGGGCACCGCTGGGCTTCTTTCTACTTCTCCGCCTCCTTTTCCTGGCTGGCTTGATCCAGGGACTGTCGGTCTTTCCTTTCCTCTTGAGAAATTTCTTCTTGAGGCTGGATTCCGAACTCTGGAGAACCAAAGGGGCAGGCGTATAAACCACTGAGCACAGGCAGCTACGGAAGGCAAGAGCACTACAAGTGTTTTCTTGCAAAACAGAACACTGGCTATGTCTTGATCTTCAATTAAACAGTGAACTTAACTTGTAGACATTTTCCTGGGTCACACGCTAAAAGGCACTCTGCTTTTCCCTAACTATCTCTCTAAGTTCAGTCCCTTTAGAGGCAAAATAAAAACAAACATAAAAAGTGAACTTTATAAGTCTTATTTGAGTTTGGCACAAAACAAAAGAATAAGTAAACTGGAAAGTTCTACTCAGGAACTAAATAAATAAGCTCAGAAAAGGATCCATGGCTGCTCATCAGGGTCCATTCATCTCACTCACAGGAAAAGAACAATCAAGGCTCAGTTTGCTTCAGACTCTATACCCACATCCATCACCTACACAGAGAACAAGGACAGAGGCTGTAATTAACTCAGAATATTTCAAGATGTGTTTTAAGCATCTGCTTCTAAAATCCGGATGCAGCAAGGGCATCCGTGGCACAGGCCACACGGGGTGCACAGCAGGCGCCCCCGCCCCTCCACAGGAGGCCACGTGAAGGCCACAGTGGGCAGAGGGACATTTAAGATAGGCTCAGCGGCAGCACGCGGGCCTCGCCGACCAACTGAACGTGTCCCTGCACAAGGGCTGTTGCTGGGCAGCCTTCTGTCCTGAGTCGGGTCCCACGTGAGGACGGACCGGGAGCCCTGTCTACAGCACACACAGCCCCAGCTCCCCGGTGTTCCCCGCACAGCAAAACTTTTGGGAAGAAGTTGTGCAAGCGCCACACCCAAAGTTGCTGCTGCTAGGAATCTAGTTGCCCCTCTGCCACCCAAAGACAGACCCCTTCATCACCAAACACCATGGCCCCTGTGTCCTCCTCCCACTCGCTGGTGTGATGAGCCCACACCGTGGGCCACTTCTCCTGTTTCAGAGCATTTCCCCATTCATGTGACCCAAACCTGCTGAGTTTTCTCCCCATGGCACAGAGAGGCATGACTCCCTCCTTAGACGCAGGAGCCAACTTCTCCTCCCCTGTGGAACCCTCACAGGCTGGGGGCTTCCTGAGGCTTCATCCTGGGGACTCACTGCTCTTCCCCATTTCCAACCCCCAATTCCCGCAGACCAGGGTGCACAACTCCGACCTGAACCCTCCTCCAGGAATAACAGGCTTCAGTAGGGACGGAGCAGAACCCCTCTTCCCTCCTGTCCTCACCACCAGAAAGTTCTGTCCATTGTACCTGGAAACACCTCAAATCCAGCCCTTCCTTCTCGCACATCAGCCAATGCAGCGGAATCCCCAACAGCTGTCCTTGCTGCTGGCTCCCACCACACCCTCTCCCTCTGAGAGCCTCCAAAGGCCCCTCAGCTCCCCCTGACCCAGCACGCAGCCGGCGCAGCCCCGTGCCAGGCCCAGTCCTGCGCTGCAGCTCTGCACGGCGTCTTTCTCATGAGGCTTTGCCAGGGACAGGACCCATCTGTGGCCATCACCATGACCAGCTCCAAGCACATGTGTGAGTGCTCAGGCAACAAGGGTTGGGTAAAGGACTGAAGGACGCTGGTGTCTTTGCATCTCCTCTACTTCAGCACAGACGCAGAAGGAGGCGCTGGGGATTACCAGGTCAGACTCGTCACCGCCTTCCTCCTCCTCCCCGGTGTCCACGGACTCCTGCTCCTCCTCAGACTCCCCGTCCATCTGATCAGCCACACAGTCGAAGCGGGAACCCAAACAGAAAACAGAAACCAATTACATCCTTTAGTGGCAGATGACGGATCCAAAACAAACCTCGAAACATGCCCTGGCCGTACACACCGGAGACGCTCGCGGGGTGGGGACACTGCCAGCCTGCTCCAGCCCTGGCTGGTGTGTGGGGTGACCAAGTGCTGGTCCAGGCAGGCCCAGAGGCACACTCTGAGCTTCCACCCTGCTCCCCGGTCCTGTCTCTACATCGGGACCAGAGAGTGGCTGCCCTGGTGCGGACTCATGCAAGGCTCACCCACTGGGTGCTGTATTAGTGAGGGCTCAAGTGCTCAGTGTATCTTACGAATAGGAGAATTCAATAAACAGGTCACAAAACACACAGAACAATCATAAAATGATGTTCAGAGGCCACAAAACAAGACACAGTGTGAGACCTACCCCCACACACCCATGATCCCAGTCCCATCCTCAAGAGCCACCACAGCTAAGCTGCCCACGCCTCCTTCCAGTGAACGTCAAGGCAGACGTGGGCCCACAGACGACAGTGCATTTCTAGTCTGCTCAGATGGAAGGACACTCGACAGTTCTGTGAATATTATTTTCTTCTAATTAAAAATGTGTTCTGGAATTCTTTCCACACCAGAACAGAAACACCCTATTTTTTCTGCGGTATGTATCTTTTCTGTAAGCACAGGCAGTACACAAATAGATGTTCAGTGCAGAAGACACTGAAACCTCCGTGAGTCTCCGTCCACCCTGTGCCTGGCGCTCCGTGGGGCGGCATGGGCTGCTCCGGCTATGCTATTCCGCTGTTCTCTGCACACTTCCGAGTGGACAGGCACCCAGGCGACTTCACATCAAGGGTGTGTTCTACGGGCTCGACGGCTCACGCTTGTAACCCCAACACTCTGGGAGGCCAAGGTGAGTGGATTGCTTGAGGCCAGAAGTTCAAGATCAGCCCGAGCAACACAGCGAGATCCCTGTTTTTCCTATCACGTTTTTAAAGCTCCGTTTTCTGATATCTCTTATTACATAAAACTTCTGAATTTTATCTGAACAAGTCAAAGGTGTCCATCTTTTCCTTCGAGGCTTCTGGGTTTGTGTCTTACACTAGAAGAACTTCCTCCTTTGAGATTGGAAAAAACAGTTCCCAATATTTTTACCAATAGTTCAATATCTTGTATGGACACTTTAAGTCTACTGGAATTTGGTTTTTAAAATAATAGCCACAGTAAAATATATTTCACCTACTCTGAGACTGACCCTGCAAAGTGTACGGTTCAGTGGTTTTTACTACATTGAGTCGTGCAACCGGCACCACGGTCTGACTCCAGAATGGAGCCCACATTTGTTACATACCCTGACACAAGTGGGGGCTGCCTGCTCCCAAAATATGAGTCAACGGCCCAATCATAGTTATTAAAAAGTTCATGACCCCTTGTCCACTGACTTAAAACCCCAGTCTTACCATCGACCTTTATACACACGTCACGGGCTCCCCGTCCCCCTCACTAACCGCCTCAGCGCTCCTGAGTAAGCGTTCCCTCCGGCAGCCACGTCCCGTGCTCGGGTGTCCCCCCCGTGCACAGTCCCCCTACTACTCTAGAGGGTCTCCGCCTCCACCCTCACTTCAGAACCAGCAGTTTACACAAAAGTCCTGCAAGGGTCTCGATGGGAGCTGTTCTGAATTTAGAGGCAAACATGGAGAAAATAAAACAATGGATCTTCTCACTCAGACAAACAAACAACGAGTTTCTCCAGGAACTTAATTTTTAACCTTTTTCATCAGTTTCCTAGTTTTCCTTCACATTAACAAGGAGCACTCATTTTTTCTGTTAAGTTTATTTCTGGGTACTCTGGTGATATTAAGAAATTATAACTAACTTTTTAGGTCTGATATTGTGGTTTGTCTTTCAAAGAGTCCTTATCCTTTAAAGATCCTACTGAAATATCCACTCCAAGACAGCCCACGTGTGGAGAATGAGGCCAAATGCTGGAGACTCCTCACCGTCCTCCGTGTGTTTGTGGAGCTTGAAATTTTCTACATAGAAAATCTTTTAAAATATCCCTAGACAATTATTATTTTACTGATAATGCTGGAACCATATTTTCTAATTGGTTATTGCAGCTATACAAGAAAATAACTGGTTTTTATGTCTTGATCACATGTAAGGTCAGCTTAGTAGCTGTAATAGTTTTTGAGCTGATTTTGCTGGATGTTTCAGATGGATGAGTATATTCCCAGCAAACTCTTCTCTCCTGTCTTTTAAAATATTAATGCTTCTTTCTGGTTCTTCTCTTACAGAATCAGCAGGAATGGTCAATGCTGCTGTATTTATGTCACAGGTGAAAGCAGCAGCCCGTCCTCCCTGGTTTCATGACTGACCATCAAAGGTTCGAACCCTTTTGTAAGCATTACGACGCCTTCATTCAGCTTTCACAGGAGTTTTCATTTCGTTGGATAGTTTTCTTATTTTAAAAATAAGACAGGACAACGAAACCACCAATTAAAAGCGGACTAACAACACAGTTAACTCCACTTCCTTCCAAAACTCTGGCAAAGCGACTTTTAAGGAAGGAACAAGAGCTTCTTTATAAGAGGCTGCTTGATCGCTCTGCATACGACAGCTGTAAGGAATCAGGCGGGAGCTGAAAACCCAAGGAGATGAGAAAGGGAAGGGGTAACCGCTGACATCAGAATTTAAAAGCGGCTGGACGCCTTGGCTCACACGGGGAATCTGGCACTTTGGGAAGCCACGGCAGGTTATCACGTGAACCCAGAAGTTCAAGATTAACCTGGGCAACACAGCGAGAGGCTGTCGATTGAGAGGACCTCGTCTCTACAAAAAAATTAATTTAAAAAAACATCAGCTGGGCATGGTGGTGCACGCCTGTGGTCCCAGCAACCTTGGAGGCTGAGGTGGGAGGATCATTTGAGCCAAGGAGGTGAAGACTATAATAAACTACGATTTGCCACTGCACTCACTCCAGCCTGCACAACAGAGCAAGACCCCTTCTCAAAAAAAATAAATAAAGTAAACAGAGAACTTGGACTCTGATGCAGGTGAACTGAGAAGGCTGACACCCAAGTGAAACAGGAAGAGAGCAAGCCAGGAGCAGGCCAGGCTGCTTCCCGCATCTGTCCTGGGGGTGGGTAGCAGACCAGACCAAAAGCTGCCTGTCCCCCAGCCAGCAGGACACAACTCTGGACATGAGGCTCACTTATGGATTCAAGCTAAGAGGGGAGACAGTCCAGCTCTCCCTTCACCAGCACCCAGAGAGGCTGCCGCACCCAGCTGTCAGGCAACAGGCCCCTGCAAGTGGCTTCCGAGCGGAGTGGCTACACAGGGACACCAGCGGTTTCCGTCAAAAGGCAGGTCACACGCAGAAGGCACCATGTCGACTACACAACAAGGGCTTGTTTCCAGGCCAAAGAACCCCTACAAAACACGTTTCAAAAAGGACAAACCGCCCAGTAAATGGTTGGGATGTGAACAGGCACTTCACAGAAGGCATCCAAATGGCAAAATAAGTATGTGAAAAAGTATTCAACTGTCTTGTAAATCACGAAAATGCAAATTACAGTGAAAACATAATGCCACTATCTGCTCACTGGAGTGGCAGCACCGAATGTGGCTGGCACAGCAGAGGGGACACTCCGAGGTGGTGGGGAAGAAGGCAACCTCAGCAGCCACCATGGGGAGCCGCACGGCAGGGTCCATGGAGGCCAGCACAAGGCATGACGGTTCCATTCCCACTGGGTACCTGGGGCAACCTCCTCTGGAACGGCCCCACTGGAACCACCGACAGGCCATCCACAGTGGGACGGACACAGACACAGAGCAGCCATACAGAGGAACCAGTATGGTCAACCCCTGGCCTCAGCCCCGCACACTCTGAAATAGCACCAAGAACCATAAAGAGTGTTTGTTAATACAAGTGTCTATTAACACGTACTGCAGGAGAAATTTAAGCTGAGACATGTTCAAACTACAAGGACAGCCAGTGTCAGCCACCGCAGCAAAGCTGTCATCACATGTAATTCCATGAATGAGAGTGAAAAAGGCACCCAACATCTAGCATTAGTATGACAATAGTTTTCATCTGCAGACTCTCTGAACAGGTCTCAGAATGCCCCCACCCAGACCACTTTGAAAACTACTAGTCCATAACAATGAAAATTAACTAATAATGTAAATAAATCCCACAAACACAATGTGAAGTAGAATAAGCCACACTCAGAGAAAAAAAACAAAGAATGCATATTATATAAGGAACAAAATCAAACACGACAATCCTGTAGGGTAAGCACTCAGAAGAGGGGTTACTTTTGGGGATGGGAGGTCAGTGGGCTTCCACAGTGCTGCCAAAATTCAAAGCTTTCATCTGGGTGGTGGCCACACAGGTGCATCATTCTTCCATCATTACTGAACTGTACCACTGTCGTACATGCAATTAGAATGTAGTCCCCCAAATTCAGAAAACAGAAAGCTGCCTGAACTTTACAAAATGCCTTTTAAACACATATATAGTCTGTAGTTTTTTCATTTACTCTGTTAACCTGGTAAATCCTGGTCTTTAAATCATCTGTTTCTATAATGAGTCACCCTCATCATGGGGCAAGCCCCACTTCCCTACGATCATTATTTTAATACGTCATTGCATTTGATCAGTATTTTATTTAGGAGGCCGGGTGTGGTGGCTCACGCCTGTAATCCCAGCACTTTGGGAGGCCGAGGCAGGTGGATCGCTTGAGGTCAGGAGTTCAAGACCAGCCTGGCCAACATGGTAAAACCCCATCTCTACTAAAAATACAAAAATTAGCCTGGGTGTGGTGGCTCACACCTGTAATCCCAGCTACTTGGGAGGCTGAGGCAGGAGAATTGCTTGAACCTGGGAGGCAGAGGTTGCAGTGAGCCAAGATCGCACCACTGCATTCCAGCCTGGGTGACAGTGCCTGACTCCGTCTCAAAAAAAAAAAAAAAAAATTTATTTGGGACTTCTATATTTAGGATTGAGGCGAGTTGAGCCTATATTTTACCTCAGAATGGGCTAGCGTACTTTTCCTGTCCTTCTCTGTACTCTGGAGCCACTTACGTAACAAGACGATCATGTCGATTGTCAGTGCCCATCTAGTTAAGGCTGCTCCTGCCATTTTGTTCTGTTTTACACTGACCACATTTTCTTCTTGGCTTTGCTTTTGTTTCTTGATTCTTTTCATGCCTTGACAGTCATTTAATGTTTTACT
This sequence comes from Piliocolobus tephrosceles, assembly GCF_002776525.5. Taxonomy (NCBI): domain Eukaryota; kingdom Metazoa; phylum Chordata; class Mammalia; order Primates; family Cercopithecidae; genus Piliocolobus; species Piliocolobus tephrosceles. Next base: position 513,738 of record NC_045447.1, read on the forward strand.
TTATGACAAATACCTAGTTATTCAGTGTCCAGTTCCTCTAGAAGATGAGAGCCTCAATAGAGAGAATCTAGAAATAGACTCAAATTAATATGCCATGTGGTACATGATAAACGTGGTGTTGTAAATGAGAAGGGAAGAAATGTCGGTCAGGAAGTGAAGCCGACACCTAAGCATTTTGAGGGAAGCCCTGGGACCCTTACCTCACATTTTCTTTTAAAAGATTTATTGAGATATAATTAATAGGTCATAAACTTCACCCATTCTGAGCAGTTCTACCTATGAATCAACTATTTATATACAAGAATTAAATAAAAGAAGTATTTGAAGATAGCATACATCAATTTATTCAAAATCACCAGTGAGAAAGGTTTATCATAATTAGAACCCAGAACCCAGAAATCATAAAGAAATTGGCTAGTACCTGGGAGTTCTGACACTATAGACAAGGTCAAAAGATAAAATCAGCTGGGTGTGGTGGCTCACGTCTGTAATCCCAACACTTTTGCAAGCTGAGGTGGAAGGTTCACTTAGGCCCAGGAGTTCAACCAGCCTGGGCAACACAGTGAGATCCTGTCTCTATAAAAAATAAAAAAACATCAGCTGGACATGGTGGCATGTGCCTGTAGCCCCAGCTACTCAGGAAGCTGAGGCAGGAGGATCCCCTCAGCCCAGGAGTTCAAGATTGTACTGTGCTGTGATCACGCCACTGCACTCCAACCTGGGCAACAGAGTGAGACCCTGTCCCCAAAAAAACAAAAAGTAAAACAAAAAACCCAAAATCCACCTGGGGGAAAAACCTCAGCTCATACTGGAGCCAACAGATCAACTCTTCATTGACAAAAAGATCATCGGACTACATTCAAAAGATGCATAATCCAGGACAAAAATGAGCAGGGGCTACTGAGCAAGCGGCTTAAAAGAGGAACAAACACGGTGGCTGCTCAGCCCCAGGCCTGACTCAGCAGTGAAGAGCTGCTGGACTCCAAGAAGGCAGCCCTGCTGGGGAAGGTGAGGAAACCAGCCCGCTCAGGTCTCTGCAGGCGGGAGGGTACACTCAGAGGTGGCCTGGTGACAGCAAAGTGCTACACTGTAAATGCAGACAGCACTTACCAGCCAGGAGCACACTCAGCAAAACTGCGACACTGAACACCCCTGAAGCACCGCTTGTAACTTGATAGAAAAGAGCGTAACACAGCTGAACAGACAGTGCACTGGAGTGACAAGACACGTGTGTGCAGAGACCACGGCAGCTGCTGGGGCAGGAGCTTAATGGGAGTCACCGCTGTTCCCCCTGGTGCAGCCAGGGCTGCCTGTCCTCTGGGGAGGGCTAGGCTGTGCTGGGCACGTCTAAGGAAGTTACTGCAGTGACTGTTTCAAAGAGTGCCAGAGCCACCAGGACCATGGAGTGACAATGCTCTTTATTTTCTTCTTTATGCTTCCTCATATAAAATGAGAAAAAACTAATACTTATCTTAAAATAAAAAATGTTTAAATCCTCTTTAAATATCTAATGGTAACATTTCCCACTAATTTTTAAATAATCAAGCTAAGAGCTGGGAGCAATATTTAAAAATTTGCCCTAAAACCTGCTAAAAATGTACAACTCTAACAAATGATAGAAAATGCTTTGTATACATTCAAGAGTAAACTGATAGCACACAAAGTTGACTAAAAGTGGATAAAGCTAACCACTAAAATTATGCATGTTCAAATAAGTCAGTATTTGGATGAATTCACCTGGACTGCTATTCCTACTATTAGTTTTACAGTAACTTATTAGATACAAGATTGCGTCTAAATGAAGATGGCTGGACACACCTGAACAATAAAACCACTGATACGTACGTCAGCTTGACCCTCAACTTTCCACTGTTCACTCTTATGAAATGCGTCACTCCTAACTGACCCCCTCAGAACTGAAAAAGCATGAATTTAACTCCAAAACTATGTCTAAAAACTTCCTCAGTTTTCCTGAGACAATGGCCCAGGGGCCCATGCCTGGCCAGGGGCAAGAGCATGGCTGCGACGAGGTTGGGGGCTCGGCCCGTGCTGGTGCTTGTCCTTGGGTGGACACGGGATGAGGCTGTCTGTGAAGAGAGCACGCCTGGCCCATGTGTGGCGTCCACAGTGCAAGGTGGCAGGCCATGCAAAGTCAACCACAAACGAGCACACAGCAAGCCGCCAATCAGCGCTTCAAACTGTCAGCATTATCATTCCTGTCGATCTAGAGCCCAGAACAAGTTCAGGAAGCTGGACGCTGGGGCTCACGGCTGTATTCCCAACACTGGGAGACTGAGGCGCGAGGATCACTTGAGCAAAGGAGTTCAAGACCAGCCTGGGCAGCAAAGTGAGTCCCTCTTTCCACAAAAAAATTTAAAAATTAGCCAGGCGTGGTGGCGTGAGCCTGTCGTCCTGGCTGCTCAGGAGGCTGGGTTGGGAGGATCACTTGAGCCCAGCAGGTTGAGCGCAGTGAGCTATGATCATGCCACTGCACTGCGGCCTGGGTGAAAGCAAGACCCTATCTCAAAAAAAAAGAAAGAAAGAAAACACAGAAAAAAAAAAAAAGAGGTTTACTTCAATAAATGATATACACAAACACTTCTTGAATGAAAATAATCTAATAAATCAAGAAAAATAAAATACAAAAATCTAAGCCAATTGCAAATAGGGGATTTTATTAGGGTCTAGAAGTGACCAGACCACTAATTCTCAGAAGCACAGTCAACTTTGTGATAATCCTCCCTCATGCTGTCTCCCGAGACAGCAACACCTACCTTCTGGGCGCGGTCAGCCTCTGACATGCTCTCCTTGGAGGTCCTGCTGTCCTCCGTGGGGAACGCAGCCGCCTGCTCTGCGCCGTGACCGTCGTCCTCCTCGAGCTCCTCTGAGTCGTCCTCGTCTGAGTCCATCTCCAAGCTCTCCCCATTCACGTGCAGGCTGCTGGCGCCCAGGTCCTTCTCCCCCTAGAACACGGGCAGGTGGGCACCCCAAGGCAGGAGCAGTGCGCATCATGAACAAACTCGCTTTCACTGAGGGGTCTTGGGTGACTGGGAGGTGCAAGGGCCTGTGGGGAGGCGGGGACGCATGAGGAGGTGCCCCTGCCACCTGGAGAAGAGCCCGGCAGACAGGCGGGCTGTGGTGAGGAGGGCAGGGAGGACAGGGTGGAGTCCCCCACAACGATCTTGGACACAAACACTCTGCCCCTATGGCAGAGGAGCTTCATGGCACTGGCCCCTTCCCGGGGACTGAGGTCACCTAATGACTGATAACCAGGCCCCGAACACAGAAACGCATTTCCACGCACACATGGCACTCACTCAAATGTGTCTCTTACCTTGGAACCCACAGTGGAATGAGTTATGCTCTTAAACATCTCAATCACTGTCCTCTGTTTTAATACTTTGGTCTTTTTCTTAGGAACCAGGCTATAGGTTCCCATTCTTCGTTTTTTCTTCCGAGATACTGCAGCTGCTAAAACAAAAGGCAAGCAAGCTAAAAAAAAAAAAAGTCAAAAGGGGACAAGAAAGGAAAAGAAACACCATTCAAATGGTTTTCAAAGGTAGGAGACAGTTTACAAAACTTGATCACCAAAATCACCAGCAAACCCCATCACAACAGGCACACTGCCCGCCGGCCACCAGCACAGGGACAGGCATCCTTCACTCGTGATCAGTTCACAGAGAATCAGAAACACGTCCCAGATCATCTGTTCATCTGTTCCACTCACAATAAAACATGGAGCAAACTTGACCACCCCACCTTGGAGGCAGGAAAGCCACAAACCGTCAGTAGCAGGGCTCTGAAGCGACTCCTCCTCCCAGTCCCCTTGGTTTTGAACACAGAATGACTACCCTTGAGAAGTCCTCTCACTTTGCAAAACAGACCAACGTGAACAGCATGTGCAGCAGAAGGACGCGGCGCGGAGCAGGCAGAGCCCGGCCTCCCTCCCCAGCACAGGGGCCAGGCCAGGCCAGTCTTCCTAGGACACAAGCTCTGCACCAGGTCCACCCCTGTGACTCTGCAGCCCAACACCCCAACACCATCCTCCTCGCGCTGCAATCCAGTGACTAAGGGGAAAGACAGTCCCTGGAGCTACTGTCCAGCTCTCTATTAAAAGACAAGAGGGTGAGAGAGGGGAGCAAATGTCCCGGGGCTCTGGAGCAGTGGTTTCCAAACGAGCGGCAGCAAGGAAGGCGCCTGGGGGCTCCCAACCCCATTCTGAACAAAGCAGTTCTAGGTTCCATTGGTTTTATATAATCAGACTCCATGACTTTTTTTAAGTTCCAGGATTTAAAGAAAAAACAGATCTAAACGCTGCTGCTTTCACATGAAAGAAGCTCTCCTAAAGGGCTGGGGAAAAGCCATTCTGTTGAAAGCTGGGCACAGCAGCTCACACCTGAAGACCCAGCTACTGTGGAGGCTTGAGTGGGAGGGAGGGACAGCTTGATCCCAGGAGTTCAAGCCCAACCTAGAAAACACAGTGAGACCCCCTTTTCTTACACACAACACACACACACACACACACAATTTGGTTCTACAAAACACAGAAGCAACAGCTGGAGGAACGTGAAGGAGTGACAGCCATCCAAAGCGGGTAGGTCCCGTGACAGCACCACCCACAGATGCCACAGGGCCTGGGAGACCTGCTCTGGAGTGAGGAGGTGCCGGGGCCATGGACACTGGGAAATGCTCACCCCAGGCATCTGCAGTATGTTGGTGGGGGTCAGGCTCTGAGCACACAGCCAGCATGCAGACACTTGGCTCTGTCCACACTGGAACAGGCTGATGGGCCAGCACGGCTGTGCTCAAACCACAGAAATCCCTTGGCAGCCCTGGGAATCCTAGCCTCACCATCATAATCATCTTCGTATTCTGAATAGATATTTTGTGGGGGGATGAAGGAGGCATGGATTTAATCAGATAATTTTTAAGTCTCTCAGCTTTAAATATATATACAGCTGACTTTTGAACATGGATTTTAATCACATAGGTCCACTTATAAGCAGATTTTTTTTTCCAACCAAACAGGTTGAAAATACAACGTTCGCAAGATGCAAAACCCCTGAACACAGAGGGCTGACTTTTCATATTACACAGGTTCTGCAGGGCTGACTGCAGGATTGCAGCATGCTTGGATTTTGGTATGGGGACGGGGTCCCAGAGCCAATCTCTTCTTATACCCAAGGGTGACTACATGTACTTTCTCACTAGATTCTTTCCTTATTTCATCTCAGTAACCCATGGTTATTAATATCATAAATTGGACATGACACCTGTTTATAAATAAAGCTTTACTGGTGCACACCCATGCCCACTGTCTACATACTGTCTGCATCTGCTTCAATGTGACACCACCATGACCAGCTGGGACAGGAACAGTGTGGCCACAAAAGCACTGATATTTGCTACCTGTCCCCTGGAAACAGTTTGCTGACTCCTGTACTGAACTACTGAGAGAGGACAAAGGAGATAACCCTGCATTTCATGTGCTTAAGAATCATGTCAGCCAGGGGCAGTGGCTCACGCCTGTAATCCCAGAACTTTGGGAGGCTGAGGCGACTGAATCACGAGGTCAGGAGGTCGAGACCATCCTGGCTAACACAGTGAAACCCCGTCTCTACTAAAAGTACAAAAAATTACCCGGGCGAGGTGGCGGGCGCCTGCAGTCCCAGCTACTTGGGAGGCTGAGGCAGGAGAATGGCGTGAACCCGGAAGGCGGAGCTTGCAGTGAGCCAAGATCACACCACTGCACTCCAGCCTGGGCGACAGAGCAAGAAGAGCAAGAGTCCGTCTAAAAAATATAAGAATCATGTTGGGGCCGGATGCAATGGCTCACACCTGTCATCCCAGCACTTCGGGAGGCCGAGGTGGGTGATCACTTGAGGTCAGAAGCTCAAGACCAGCCTGGCCAACATGGTAAAACCCCATCTCTACTAGAAGTACAACATTAGCCAGGCGTGGTGGTGGCAGGTGCCTGTAAGCCCAGCTACTGAGGAGACTGAGGTAGGAGAATCGCTTAAACCTGGGAGGCAGAGGTGGCAGTGAGCCGAGATCACACCACTGCACTCCAGCCTGGGCCACAGAGAGAGACTCCATCTCAAAAAAATAAATAAAATAAAATAAAATAAATCATGTCAGGAAGTCTGCCTGCTGCAAACAAGTGAAGAATGGTGTCTAAGGGCCTCTTCTTACTGGGTGACAGCTTGTATGTGTGAAACAGACGTTAGTTAAGTATAAAATTTGCTACACATTAAATAGTAGAGAAATGTCTATGGATGACTTTCAGAAATATAGAATCTATTAAGGACCTGAAAGTGTTTGAGCACATGATTGAAGTGTGAAGAAGGGCCGCTTCAGTGCTGCAGGGGGGCCTCCAGTTGTGTCCGGGGAGAGGGTCTGGCCCTGAGCCAGACGGCTGGGATTCAGCGTGATCAGGGGCCAAAAGAAAGAAAACTACAGGATGGCTGGCAGTAAGGAGGGAGGATTTGCACTCCAGACCTCAAAGAAATGGGGCCAGTTCCCTGCAGATGGGATCTGGCAGAGAAGAATCCTGGTGGAGAACATCAAGACGGGGGAGGGGGGCCCTTCAGGACTCCGAGCAAAGACTCACACTAACTGGCATCTTACAGGACGCTTTGGGAGGCCCAGGCATAGGACAGTGTGGAACAGACAGTTCCGGGAAAAACAGTGCCAGGAGTGGAAGTGGGTGCGGGGTGGGGGTGGGCACTGCCCAGCTGTCTGCAGAAAGGCTGGGCTGCTGGGTAGAAGAGGTGTGGATAAGGAAGAAAGGCGACAGGCTCCAGAAGGCAAACAAGGCGGATGGGATGGTGGAGGTGCGGGGAAAAAGCAAGTGCATGGGAAACACAGCAGCCTGCGTGGTCACCACCACAACTCTGTCACTCAGAAGGGTTTCTGCCCTCAGGTCACACAGAGCAGGGCCCAGCTCTATGCCCAGGCCTCATGCCTGGACAGCAGCACCCACTGAACTGTTCCCTGCCATCAGAGCCACCGTCCTCCTTCTTCCCTGCCTGACAAGTCCACATAGAGACCCCAGGCCCATTCAGGCTCAGTATTTGGCACTGTTCCCACCCACCTATGCAGAAGGCACAAACACTCCAAGCTCACAAAGCAAAAGGCAGAGCCTCCACTCTGGGCATGGACTGTGGTCACGGGCAAAAAACCGCAAGGGAAGCACTGCAACTTCTGCAGCTTCCACCCAAGTGTGGACAATGAACCCAGCACGGACCTGCAGCTTCCACCAAGTGTGCACACTCAAACTGCTTTATGACCTAAGTTTACTTTTTCTGTTTTTTGTTTGTTTTTTTTTTACTAGTAAAATACACACACCACAAAATTTACCATCTTCATCATTCTTAAGTGCACAGTTCAGTGGCATCAAATACATTCAGAATGTTGTGCCACCATCACCACTATCCACCTCCGCAACTCTTTCCATCTTGTCAAACTGAAGCTCTGTTCCCATTAAGCCCTAACTCTCCATTCCCTCCCTCCAGCCCCAGCCTCCAGCCCCTTCTACTCTTTCTGTGTCCATCAGGTTGACGACTCTAGGGACCTCATGTAAGTGGGATCGTACAACGTTTGTCCTTTTGTGGCTGACTTATTTCATTTGGCACAGTGTCCCCGAGGCTCATCACGCTGCAGCGCGGGCCCCAGCTTCGCCGCTTCTCAGGCTGAGTCACACATCACTGTGTTTTGCACACGACACTTCTGATCCATGCGCCCGACAACCGGCCCTTGGGTGGCTTCCCCCTTTTGGCTGCTGTGGTTGATGCTGTTATCAACGTGGGTGTACAAACATCTCTTCAAGACTCTGCTTTCAGGGCTTCTGGGGCACAGGCCCAGTAGTGGAATTGCTGGATCACATGGTAGTTCCATACTTAATTTTTTTGAGTTTTTCGCAGTGGTCGCACCATTCCACATTCCTACCAGCAGTGCACAAGGGTTCCCATTTCTCCCCATCCTCACTGATATGTGTTATTTTCTGTTTTGATAGTAGCTATCCTCAATAGGTGTATGGTGGTATCTCACTGTCGTTTTGATTTACATTTATCTTATGATTAGTGGCGTTGAGTATCTTTTCATGTGCTTACTGGCCATTTGTGCATCTTCTTTGAAAAAATGTCTATTCCAGTCCTTTGGCTTTTTTTTTTGGTTTTTTTTTGAGACAGTCTCACTCTGTCACCCAGGCTGGAGTGCAGTGGTCCGATCTCGGCTCACTGCAACCTCTACCACCCGGGTTCAAGCGATTCTCCTGTCTCAGCCTCCCAAGTAGCTGGGACAACAGGCATGCACCACTATGCCTGGCTAACTTTTGTATTTGTAGTAGAGACGCGGTTTGACTGTATTGGCCCGGCTGGTCTGGAACTCCTGACCTCAGGTGATCCACCTGCCTCGGCCTCCCAAAGTGCTGGGATTACAGGCGCAAGCCACTGGGCCCGGCCGCCTTTGCCGATTTTTTAATCAAGTTGTTTTTGTTGTTGAGTTGTAGGATTTTTTTGTATATTTTTAGTAGTAATTCCTCATCAGACATAGGATTTACAGATATTTTCTCCCACTCCATAGGTGCCTTTTTATTCTGTTGACAGTGTCTTTTCTTTACGACTAGCCAAGTGCAGCAGTAAGAAGCAGGGAAGCAGGGAAACAGGAAAACAAGGAGATAGAAAGCTTGGTGCATCAAAAGATACCAAGTCTCATCAAACCCAGTGTGTCTGGGTTTTTGTTACCTACACTTTTGGTGTCACGTCTAAGAAATCACTGCCAAGTCCAATGTTATGGAGCCTTTGTCTTACGTTTTCTTCTAAGAATTTTATAGTTTAGGTCTTACCTTTGGGTCCTGTACCTGTCTTAAGCTAACTTCTGCATATGGTGTGAGGTAAGGATCCAGTATCACTCTATCGCATGTGGATATCCCGTTTTCCCAGCACCATTTGTTGGAAAGCTGTCCTTTCCCCCATTGAATGGTCTTGGCACTCTTGTCAAAAATCAACTGATCATGTAACACAAAGGTTTATTTCTGTGCTCTCTGTTCTAGTCTACTGGCCTATACGTCTATCTTTATGCCGGAATAACAATGTTCTGAGTGCTATAGCTTTGTAGTAAGTTTTGAATCTCTTTCCATATATACATATATTATTTTTTAAGACAGTGTCTCACTCTGTCGCCCACGCTAAAGTACAGTGATACCATCATGGCTCACCACAGCCTCGACCTTCTGGGCTCTAGCAATCCTGCCACCTCAGCCTCTGGAGTAGCTGGGACCACAGGCACTCGCCACCATGCCTGGCTCATTTTTGTATTTTTGTAGAGACAGGGTTTTGCTATTTGCCCAGGCTGCTCTGGAACTCCTGAGCTCAAGCGACCCACTCACCTCAGCCTCTCAAAGTGCTGGGATGACAGGCTTGAGCCACTGCACCCAGCCAAATCTCTATACAGTTTTTTTTTTTTTTTTTTTTTTTTTGAGACAGAGGCTCACTCTGTCGCTCAGGCTGGAGTGCAGTGGTGTGATCTTGGCTCACTGCAACCTCCACCTCCCAGGTTCAAGTGATTCTCCTGCCTCAGCCTCCCAAGTATCTGGGATTACAGGCATGTGCCACCACGCCCAGATAATTTTTGTATTTTTAGTAGAGATGGGGTTTCACCATGTTGGGTCAGGCTGGTCTCGAACTCCTGACCTCAAGTGATCCACCTGTGTCAGCCACCCAAAGTGCTGGGATTACAGGCATGAGCCACCGCACCCGGCCCAAATCTCTGTATTTTAAAATCAACAATGAGACTTAGTTTGTGGCCTAACGTATGGTCTATCCTAGAAAGTTGGGCAGAGTATTCTGTATGTCCATTAAATCTAGTTGGTTTATGCTGTTAAGTCCTCCATTTCCTTTCTTATATGCTATACGGTTATTCTATCCATTATTGATAAGTGGAACCTGAGGTCTCCAACTATTACTGTAGAATTGTCTATGTCTCCCTTCAGCTCTATTGGTTTTACTTCTTCTATCTTGATGGTCTATCATTTGTTGGGTATGTAAATGTTTACACATGTAATTGTTATACCTTCTTATTGTACTGAAACTTCTATTACTATATATTGTCCTTCTTTATCTCTTGTAACCTTTTTTTATTTAAAAACCTATTTTGTCTGATACTAGAATAGCCACCTTGCTCTCTTTGGCTACTGTTTGCATGGAATACCTTTTTTCATCCTTTTATTTTCAATCTATTTGTGTCTTTGGATCTAAAGTGGGTCTCTTACAGACAGCATGTAGTAGGATCATGTGTTGTTTTTTCTTAATGCGTCTGCCTTCATCCATTTAGTGTTGCCATAAAAGATAAAGAGATTTGTTTCCTGAGTCTGGTGGCAGGAAAGTTTAATATTGAGCAGCTATACCTGGTGGGGGCTTCATGCTCTGGCTCATGGTGGAAATTGGAAAGGGAGCAGGTATGTGCAAGAGACTACATGGTAAGAGAAGAAGGAAGAGACAGAGAAACCAAGGAAGCCAGATTCTTTTTTTTTTTTTTTTTTTTGAGACGGAGTCTTGCTCTGTCGCCCAGGCTGGAGTGCAGTGACGCAATCTTGGCTCACTGCAAGCTCCGCCTCCTGGGTTCCTGCCATTCTCCTGCCTCAGCCTCCCAAGTAGCTGGGACCACAGGCGCCCGCCCCCTCGCCCGGCTAATTTTTTTGTATTTTTAGTAGAGACGGGGTTTCACCGTGGTCTCGATCTCCTGACCTTGTGATCCGCCCGCCTCGGCCTTCCAAAGTGCTAGGATTACAGGCGTGAGCCACTGCGCCTGGCCTGGAAGCCAGATTCTTTCAAACAACCCACTCTCAAGGCAGCTAATCTATTCCCCTGAGAGGGAGAAGTCACTCACCTGGAGGAGGGCACTGATCTACTCATCAGGAATCCATGCACATGACCAATCACCTCCAGGTAGGCCCCACCTCACAACACTGTCATATTGGGGATCTAATTTCAACATGAGCTTTGGTGTGGACAAACCACATCCAAACCACAGCACTGCCAATCTTTGTCTTTTGATTAGAAAGTGTCATCTATTTACATTTAAAGCAACTACTGCTGAGGATTTACTTCTGTCATTTTGCTCTGTTTCCTACATGCCTTACAGCTTTTTTCATCCCTCATTTCTTGCACTACTGTCTTCTTTTATATTTAGCTGATTTTTTATAGTGGAATGTTTAAATTCTTTTCTCGTTTCCTTTTGTGCATGTTCTGTAGCTATTCTCTTTGTGGTTACCATGGGGATTACATTTAACATCCTAAAGTTATAACATTCTAATTTAAATTTATACCAGCTTAACTTCAGTAACACAGAAAAACTCTGCTCCTTTGCGTATCTGTTCCCACCCCTTTCATTTGCTGATGTCACAAAACGACATATTTATTCATGCTGTGTCCCGAAACATAAACAATTCGTTTAAATGCATTAGTCTCTTAAGTTATGTAGGAAAAATGTGGAGTTACAAACTAAAGTTGCAATGATACTAGCTTGCAGACTAATTTTTTAAACGTATTCGTCTCTTAGATCTTATAGAAAACAAAAACCATTGTTACAATACTAGCTTTTAAAACTGCCCATGTCTTTACTTCTCATATGGCTTCAAGTTACTGTCTAGTGTCCTTTCTTTTCAACCTGCTAGCCTCCTTTAAGTATGTCTTTGCAGGTCCAGGTCAGGTGGTAAGAAACTCCCTCAGATTTTGTTTATCTGAGAATATCTTAATTTCTCCCGCACTCTTAAAGGACAGTTTCCATGGATATGGATACTTGGTTGAAAGATTTTTTTCTTTTATCACTCCATATACCAATGATATATTCTGTCCCCCAAAGCTTCTGATGAGAAATCTGCCAACGATCTCACTGAGGAAACGTGTATGTGAGGAGTCTCTTCTCTCATCTGCTTTCAAGATTCTCTTTGTCTTTCCACAGAAGTGTCTCAAGTATAATGTGCCTAGTGCGGGTCTCTTTGAGTTCGTCTTACTGGACTTCACCAAGCCCCCTGGGTGTTCATATTCATGGGTTTCATCAGATATTCTCTCCAGCCTTTTCTTACTCTCTTCTCTGTACTCCCACAATCCCTACTTGGTCCCCTTGATGACGCCCACAGGCCCCTCAGCTCTGCTCACTTTCCTTCGGCCTTTTTGTCTGCTTCTCAGACTTGATGATTTTCACTGTCCTATCTTCAAGTTTGCTCTCTCTTTCTTCTGTCTATTCAGATCTGCCTTTGATTTCCTTTAGTGAGTTTTTCATTTCACTTATTATACTTTTTAGCTCCAGAATTTCTTTTGGTTCCTTTTTAGGTTTTCTAGCTCTTTATTGGTATTTCCATTTTGATCATACATCATTTTCTTGACTCTCTCCATAAATTCCTTTAGTTTCTGAGCATATTTAAGATGGTTATTTTAAAGTCTCTGTCTGGTAGTTCTGGCATCAGATGTTTTCTGGGAACAGTTTCTGTTGACTTATTTTTTTCATCTGATTGGGCCATACCTTCCTGTTTCTTTGTATGCCTTGTAATTCTATATTGAAAACTGGACATTTGAATCCAATAATGTAGAAACTCTGAAAAGCAGATTCTCCTCCTTTTCCAGCATTTACTGTTTTGTTGCTGTTCCTGGTTTTGTGGTGTTTCTGTTGTTGTCATTTTTTATAGCTGTAGGCTGTCTCTATGAGGAGGGTGAGCCAGAGATTTAAACTTAAGGTTTTCTCATGTCTTTCCTTAGCTTGTGCCTTTCTCTGGGCACATGCAGTCACTTTGTAATTTACCCCATATACACAGTTGCTTCTGAATGTCCTGGTCTTTAATGTCTGGCTCCCAAAAGGAGAAAACAATGAAAATGAACTGGGGAGACAAAAAGAGTACTGGCCCATTAGATCTCTCGGACATCTCATGGAAGAAAGGCTTGCAACCGGATGAGAGGGCCTCTCTGTACGCCCCTGGGGACAAGGCCCTCTTTGCCCACCCTGGCTCCCACAAGCTGCATGTACACTGTTCCAGGAACACCGCACACCCTGCACCAGAGGGCTGAGGAAGGGAGTGGGCAGTAGAGCTGAAACTGACTGAAATTAACATCCCAGCCTCCCGTCTAGAAGCTGCAAACCTTCAGTAGACTCCAGAGTCCCAAACAGTTCCATCAGCCAGACTCTGCCAGGGGAACTGCTGTCTAGGTGAGGAGGTGAATTCCGGGTCTTCCTGCCCCACTATCTTTCTAGAATTCTCTGAAATCAGCTTTTGGTGCTGTGAGGGTCATGTTTTAATCGTGAACCGCTACACGTTGGAGAGATACAGAACAAGCTGCTAACAAAGATACCAGTCCACTCTGTAAAAAGAATGAATGCTCACTAAAACAATGCTGGGTGTCTGAGATCCCGAGTCAGCACAGCCCTCACCAGCCTGGGGCTGTCACACAAACACATGTTCCCAACCTTCTTGCACAGCACAGATCTTTCATTTCTGATACTGCAGAGTGGAGGGTGCAGAACAGGTCGAACAGAGTCACAGCCACCCTCCATCTAAAACTAAGAATTACAGCTGCCCATGGGAAGGAGCTACACGCACGGGCTCTGCTATGACTTCAGCGGTACCATGCACGCTGAAACCAACATGCGACTCTGCTCTTCCTGCCTGCCTGTGGTAAACTTAAGGGGGCAGCAGGAGGGAAAGAGTGGAACCGTCTGTGATCATCGCCACAGTAATTAAAAATTAACAGAACGACATGACAGGAAATCTCAGCCTTTCTTTGATAACCTGGCTCCAACACCCCTTCCACAGGGAGGCAACAAGGAATGGCAGGCCATGGAGTGAGAGTTGAAGAAATAAAAGTGATAAGGGCAGACAAATTCTGAGGCAGACAGGAGCCTGGTGAAACCTGACCTTCAAGTCAAAGGCAGCCTGAAGCCTAAAAACTGGGCTGCCAGTTCCCGACAGAATCCACAACCTGGAGTGAGAACTTCCTTGAGGCCTTTTGGCTAATCAAATGGTGTTTTTTCCAGGCCCGCGCATGGACCAATCAGCACGCACTTTCTCATTCCGGGCCCACATATGGACCAATCAGCACGCACATCCTCCATTCTGGGCCCACATATGGACCAATCAGCACGCACGTCCTCCATTCCGGTCCCACAGAAACCCCCAGACGCGGTCACACTGCAGGGCTGCCTGCCTGCCAGAAGCAGCTACTCACTTTGGGGCTCCTCTCCGCTGAGAGCTGTTCTGTTGCTCAATAAAACTCTTCTCCACCTAGCTCCCCTTCCAGTTGTCCATGGACACAGGACAGGAACTCGGGACCCACCCAACAGCGGCTGCAGAAAGGGCTGTAACAGGTTCCTGGCCGACTCACTGAGCTGCCGGCAGTGACACGCTCCCGTTCGCTGAACGGGGAGTGAAGAGCGGTGATCCTTCTGGGGACCCAAACCTTGGGATTCCTCAAGCCAGAGCTGTAACACTACAGCCCTCCTGCCCTCCGCTGGTGTCGGCGGCTGCCACGTGTGATGGCGAGCGGCGGTGGAGCCAGGCCCTCCTGGGAGCTGCAGGTGAGAGCGAAAGCGGCAGAACTGGACGAGCTGAAAACACACCCCAGCCCGTACTGTGGGTGGCGAGAGCGATAGAGCCATAGAACATTCTCCCACCCCATCCCCTTGGGGCTCCGCAGTTGCTGGTGACTCCAAGTTTTGGGGCAGCACCGGGTTCCCCTCATCCAGACGCCAGCGCTTGCAGCGTGAACTGCTTGCAGTATGCCTCAGCCAGCCAAAGCTCTGCACAGAGCCAGAGCCTGGAGCTGCCTGCCCCGCCACAGCAGCCAAGCAAGCCTGGCTGCACAGTGGCCCCACGCCACGCTTGCTCACCAACACACACCTCGCTGCTCCACTCCCGGCTTGCCCTCAGAAGGTGTGGGACCTGGGCCGGTAGCATGAGCCGAGTACAGCCTGCTGGGCCGAGTGGGCAGAATGAGCCCAGCAGATGCGAGTGGAACTCAAGCAGAGGCGCCGCTGGCCACAGAGGTTTACGGCTGGCAAAGTGACACTCAAGGGATCCTGTGACAACAGGACAGAACCTACCCAGATTCCTGCTCTGTATGGACACTGTTGTAAAAGGCCTTTGTCTCTCTCTGCCATCCCGATAAGTGGACTCTGCACCCCGGTCCCCGGACACTTGACAAGGGACTCCTCCATCCGCACTCCTGTCTTCCCAGCCATGTAGAAAGGGGCACTGACGGCCACCACAAGATAAGGCAGCTGTGCGTGCCATGCTCCTCTCTAGGAAACACGTTCTAGCACAGAAACTGTTCCTTCATGCCCACTCCGGAAGCCCTGGGGTGACAACACACGGAAGCAGCTGAGGCTGAGTATCTTAACCACTGGATCAAAGCAGGCAGCTAACTGCCGAGCACATCTCCTCCATGGCTCAGGCCGTTTTATACACTGTCCTCAGGTAACTTGCTGATGGTAACCCACTTCCAGGTTACGGATAAGGAAGGGGTAGTGGAGGAAGGGGGCTGTGGAAGGGTAAACTGGGGCCTGCTAAACACACTGGGTACTTTGTTTTTAGAAAGCTCTTTTTAAAAGATGATGATATAATAAAGCTAAAATAGGAAAAGAAAATCTCGACACTTTAACAACACTTCAGACATTACTTGTACGTCCTAATATACGTGAGCATAACTCCATAGTTTTGCAAAACAACAAGTTTAACTGTTCAAACAAAATTAAGTCAAATAGCAAAAAAGTTGATGGTGAGGGCAGCACATGACTGATTTTGTTTTCTAACTTCCAATGAAAAGAACCAGGGCTCCCTGGAGAAAGCCGATTCTGGCACTGGGCAGGGACAAGGCAAGCAGACCATCCAGTGAATTGGGAAGGTCTTCATGAAGAGGTGGGCGTCGCCCCAGGACTCAGAACCAGCCTAGGGGGACCCCACCGGACAAACTTAGAACAATTTGAGCAACAAAATAAATAAGGATAGGAATGGATTACAGTCCAGAGACTCAAATAAGAGTCCATAAGTCAGTACTTAAATAGGCCGGGGGTGATGGCTCACGCCTATAATCCTAGTACTTTGGGAGGCCAAGGCAGGAGGATTGCCTGAGCCCCCAAGAGTTCAAGACCAGCCTGAGCAACATAGCAAGACCCCCATCTCTATTTTTTTTTTTAAGTTTTTTTTTCTTTTTTTAAAGAATAAATGAACAGATAACTGTGTGGATGGACAGGAAAGTGAAGCACCTCCTTACAGTAGAAACTGAAATATCAGGAGGAAATGATGGAGTTGGAAAACCACCATTTGGCACCCACCGTGCAGTATGAGTTGAGCGTGGGTCATGGCAGATGCTGAAGCCCCTGGTGGGATGTGATGGGAGGTACCTGCAACACCTTAGGGTCTCTCCCCACAAGACATGCTTGCAATCTGGGGAGCAGTAACTTTAAGATGGAGGGATCTGCAGACTCCAGCAGCAGAAAAGGACAAAAAGCCACCAAAATTCAATTCCTAAGGACACTTGTCAGTCACCTGCATCACTCCACGACCTGCACCCAATCCTGGGAAATGCTGGGCAAACCTCCATCAGACACATTCTATGAAACACCTGGCCTGTACTCAAAATGCCACGGTTAAGAAAGACAAAGAAGGCTGACAATGCGTCAGATCAAAGGAAACTAACAAGACACAACGCAGGTGCTCAAGGCTCCAGGACTAGATTTTATTTGTCCTTTGCCCTAAAGGACACTCAGGCATGGGAACTGCGGAACGGGACACTGAGATTAGAGACAAGCATCGCGGGACGCTTCCTCACCGGGGTGTCTGTGTTATTTATTATAAATAATAAATAACATTAGTTATTTCCTAAATACTAGGGGGCGAGTATTTCCTAAATACTAGGGGCCGAGATTGTGTCATGTGGTAAAATGAGTAAAGGGTACACAGGACTTATCTGTAGAATTTCTGCAACTTTGCTGGAGGTCTGAAAATACTTAAATTTAAAAAAAAATTTTTTTTTTTTTTTGAGATGGAGTCTCGCTAGGTCGCCCAGGCTGGAGTGCAGTGGTGCGATCTCGGCTCACTGCAAGTTCCGCCTCCCGGGTTCACGCCATTCTCCTGCCTCAGCCTCCCAAGAAGCTGGAACTACAGGGGCCCGCCACCACGCCCAGCTAATTTTTTGTATTTTTAGTAGAGATGGGGTTTCACCGTGTTAGCCAGGAAGGTCTCGATATCCTGACCTCATGATCCACCCGCCTCAGCCTCCCAAAGTGCTGGGATTACAGGCATGAGCCACTGCGCCCAGCCAATAAAAAGTATTTTTAAAGTCCAGAAAAAGACAGACACCTGTGGCCAGGTGATCCTCCTCAAGTGAAGCCTTGCCGGCGGCAGCAGCATTCACGAGGGCCGGCAAGAAGGGCCTTGCATCTCTCCAGGACGGCGCCAAACGCACGTATTCCATCCCAGAAGCTGAGGAGGTTTGAAAGCCCAGGGAACCCTGACGCGTCGCTCACTCTGACGTCCCGGCGCCCTCCCAGCACCTCCCACAGAAGGTCCCCGGTAAGGAATCAAACGTTCATCCACTCCCAGAACTGGCCACAGAAGCAGTCAGCCCAGGAGAGTGAGGAGCATGCCCAGAGCGAGGTGGCCGGTGGCAGAGCAGCTGGAGTGGGCGGTGGTCCTCACCCTGGGCAGGGGCTTCCCCAGCACACCCCAGCATTTCCAAAGGCACTTCACCTACAAACCAGGAAAGCTTCCAACTCCAGGGTCTTCTCCCCACAGAGACCAAGTGAGTAAGATACTAGTAAAGAAAACAGTCTTCATCTTGAGAATGTTAACAAGCTAGGAAATCAATGCCGGCCTGAGCCAAGGCTTCAGAGCAGACGTCAGGTGTGCCTCCTCAGGCACACAGGCGAGCACGGGAGGGCCGGCTGACGTCAACAGTCATTCATCAAGAGCAGCACAGGCACTTACAGTCAAACAGAACTCTCACCTGGCAAGGGGCAGGCTTGAAACATACATTCAAAGAGCAAAGACAGTTGCTGGGTCTCCCTTTTACCTGTCTGTGATTTTGTGGTGGCCATGTAGCATTGGTTCTGAGGTAGCGACTGATGAAGGGATGGGAAGGGGGGTAAAAGCTGCTGTCGTCCAAAGTCAGAAATGTTTTTGTTGATGTCCTCTTTTGGTTCCTTATGATCTCTAGCTTCTCGAACTTCTCTGGGATCTTTACTGGCTGCATGCTTCAAAACAAAGACAGTGAATAACTGTAACTGCATAAGCAGATGGTCATTGAAATAACATGCAACCAAAATCACAGTTCCTCTCCCCATTAATTCCCCACAACTGAAAGATGAGATACAATGGAGAGAGGAGAAAGTCTGCAAGCGGAAACAGCACGGCTGTCCTCACAAAAGCACCTGCCACTAAGACGTGTGTGCCTCATTGCCCCTCAGATGGGTTAGGTCAGCATCTACAAACCACGGCCCACGCTAAGAACAGCATTTACAGGGCTAAAGGTCAGAAGGAGGAACGAGGAGGAGGAGGAGCAGTGACCACATGTGGTCCACAAAACCTGAAACATTTTCTAGCTGGTTCTCTGTCTGCAGAAAAAAATGTTCCAACCCCTGACTTAGGTAATACATTTACCAACCTAAAAAATACCCAAAATGGGCAGCATCGAAACTTCTCAAAAACTGCTTTCCCAGTTTATCGTGGCTAAACATTATGTTTGCAACATCCCCAATGGTATTTATCCCACAGTAGGTAACTATGTTGTGTGTTAAAATGGTATTTTACTCAGTCTCACTGATCTCCTAAATCTGCCTTGTCTCAGCCTGCAGGGCAGGGCTGTGATACCGACAGCAGACTCCCAGTACTTCCTTCATTGCAGAAGGCACAGACACAACTGAACCTCCACTCTCTGTCTGCTCCCCTCATCACCTACAGACCTGTGATACTGTAACGTTAAATCTAATTCAATTGATTTGAATTGAACCACACTTAACTGTGCAATACACAGTAAAAAGTGTTAAAAGATAGGGCATTCTTCAGGAGATGGCACTGGCAGAACTGAATGTCACATGAAAAAGAACGGAGCTGGACCCTTTTCTAAACCATATATAAAAATTAACCCGCCTTCGTGCCCTCCTCGCCCTCCCCACCGACATCATGCTCCAGTTCCTGCTTGGATTTACATTGGGCAACGTGGTTGGAATGTATCTGGCTCAGAACTCTGACATACCAAACCTGGCTAAAAAACTTGAAGACATTAAAAAGGACTTGGATGCCAAGAAGAAACCCCCTAGTGCATGAGACTGCCTCCAGCACTGCCTTCGGGATACACTGATTCTACTGCTCTTGAGGGCCTCCTTTACCATCTGAACCAAAAGCTTTTGTTTTCGTCTCCAGCCTCAGCACTTCTCTTCTTTGCTAGACCCTGTGTTTTTTGCTTAGAGCAAGCAAAATGGGGCCCCAATTTGAGAACTACCCTACATTTCCAACATACTCACCTCTTCCCATATTCCCTTTCCAACTGCATGGGAGGTTCTAAGACTGGAATTATGGTGCTAGATAAGTAAACATGACTTTTAATGAAAAAAAAAAAAAAATTAACCCAAGACAGACCACAGACCTAACTACAAAACCTAAAACCATAAAACTCTTACAGAAAACAGGTGGAAAGCTTCCCAACATTTGGATCTGGCAATTATTTCTTAGACATGAAACCAAAAGTACAGGCAACAAAGGAAAAACAGACAAACTGGACTTAATCAAAGTTAAAATTTCTGGGCCAGGTGCGGTGGCTCACACCTGTACTTCCAGCACTTTGGGAGGCCAAGGGGGAAGGATCACTTGAGGCCAGGAATTCAAGATGAGTCTGGGCAACATAGCAAGACCCTGTCTCTACAAAGAAAAATTTCTAAAACTTAAAATTTATGTGCATCAAAGGACACAGTTAACAGTGAAAAAAGCATGCTATGGAATGTGGGAAACATCTGCAAATCCATCAGCAATTATTATCCAGAATATATGAAAAAGTCTTACAACAATAAAAAACAACCAGATTAAAAAATGGGCAAAAGACGTGAAGACACATTTCTTCAAGGAAGACATACAAATGGCTGATGAACACATGACAAGATGCTTAACCTCATTAGGGAAATGCATATCCAAACCAGGTGAGTCCCATTCACACACTAGGAAAAAAGAATGCTTAACCTCGTTAGGGAAATACGTATCCAGACCTCGTTGAGTACCATGGATGGCTACCAGGAAAGAATAGAAAATAGTGTTGTGAGAACTGGAGAAATGGGAACCCTTGTGCACTGCTGGTAGGAATGTGGAATGGTGTGACCACTGCGAAAAACTCAAAAAAATTAAGTATGGAACTACCATGTGATCCAGCAATTCCACTACTGGGCCTGTGCCCCAGAAGCCCTGAAAGCAGAGTCTTGAAGAGATGTTTGTACACCCACGTTGATAACAGCATCAACCACAGCAGCCAAAAGGGGGAAGCCACCCAAGGGCCGGTTGTCGGGCGCATGGATCAGAAGTGTCGTGTGCAAAACACAGTGATGTGTGACTCAGCCTGAGAAGCGGCGAAGCTGGGGCCCGCGCTGCAGCGTGGATGAGCCTCGGGGACACTGTGCTGAATGAAATAAGTCAGCCACAAAAGGACAAACGTTGTACGATCCCACTTACACGAGGTCCCTAGAGTCGTCAGACTGATGGACACAGAAAGTAGAATGGCATTGCCAGGGGCTGGGAGAGAGGGATGGGAAGTCAGTGTTGAAAGGAGACAGAGCTTCAGTTTGGGAAGTTCCAGAGATGGAGGGTGGTGATGGCTGCGCAGCAATGTGAATGTGCCTGATGCACTGAGCTGTTCGCTTAAAAATGGTTATGTTTGATGTGATGTGTTTTACCACACACACACAAACACACACACACACGACAAGGCACCTGCATCAACTAGAGTCAAGGTCAGGGAGAAGTGAACAAGGTCATAAGTAATGGTAACTCGAAATACTCGGTGGGTCCGTGGCATGGGTGAACATGTGGCTGCAGAGACGTCTCTGAGGGATTCAGGAGGTGCTTGCAGAGATTACAGGTGAGGCAGGGAGGCAGAGCGAGAGTTCCAGGTAAGAGCACACGGAGCAGAAGAGGGTAGCACCTGGCTTGGATGGGAGATGAGGGGTGTGCCAGGGCGAGCTGGAAGGCACAGGGGAGCACGTGCTCTTGGGGCTGGCTCTCATGACCTCACCGTCTCCGCCTCTCTCTGTCCCACAGGCGCACTGTGTCTGTGTCTGTTTCCCTCCCTCCTTCCCTGTCTCTCGAGCGCATCTTGCTGCCATGTGGTACTTGCAAAGCTTCTCACTGAGCCCACACTAAGCTGCCAGACACCCCACTGATGTCCAGAACAGACAGAACCACCTGGGCTCCCTACTGGGGAACCTGCCCTGGATTCACATTCCAGTGACCACAGCTCTCTGGAGTTTTTGGTTGCTTCTCCCCACGGAGACCTGTCCAGCTCAGCAACCCTGTTTGCCACATTCAGTGATTTCCTCTTGGAATGTACCTCCACCCCTGGGATGCCCTTACTTTTTCCCTGAGGGATGAATGCTCTCCTCCCTCCAAAGCACAGTTCAGATACGACAGCTCCTCCTGCCATGTCCACTAATGAATGCACTTCGCACATGGAACACTGTTTGAAAGCCACACGAATGCCACACGTCTGCTTTACAAAGTGTCTTGGTCTTTCTCCAGTACACCAGGTTTGACTGCAATGAAGTCACTGTTAGAACTCAGAAGTCAGTCCTCTTTTAGGTCACCTACAAACCACCGTGCAGGCTGCTTGGTTCATGTGGCCATCCCCCTCAGCTGGTGCTTACAAACACAAAATGCACTTTCAAAGTACATATCAATGAAGGTACAAAAACAAACTCTGAAGAGGAAATAGCCATAGGAGGCTAATTCTTGTCGAGGTACACAACCTATTCTTTAATTTAAAAGGTTATTTTCAAAAATCTCAACAGTAAGACTAAGAACAGCTTAACCGAAGTGAGGATTCTAGATTTAGATTTTGCTGGGACTCTTATCTAACAAAGCACAAGGAAAGTGAAGACCTAGCCATGGAGGCAGTGCGGCCAGCGGCTGGCCCATCTTCACATGGCCTGGCTCTGGGAGGGCAGCCCTTCCCTAAGGCTCTTCCCTCCTGGGGGGCGGAGGGACCCCTTCACTGAGGCTCTTCCCTTCTGGGGGGGCAGGGAGTTCCCCTCCCGAAGGTTCTTCCCTCCTGGGGGGGGCGAGGGGTGCCCATCCCTGAGGCTCTTCCCTCCTGGGGGGATGGGAGGGGCCCCTTCGCTGAGGCTCTTCCCTCCTGGGGGGGCCCATCCCCCAGGCTCTTCCCTCCTAGGGGGCGGGGAGACCCCCTCCCTGAGGCTCCTCCCTCCTGGTGGTGGGGCGGGGGGCGGTGGTGGGGGCTCTGCACCAGTGTGAGCCTCACAGTGGGACACGTGGTAGCACTTCTTCACCTAATTGCCAAGAGCCACCTCCAGTGCGGACTGACAGGCACCACCTCTCTCCCAGCACCTGGAGCCTAGAGTGGGTACCAGGAGGGGAGGTGTGGAAACACACACACAGGAAAACAAGGGGCCCCATGCTGATGCCTCCGGGAGTGGGCACAACTCAATCAGGGAAATGGAGCTGCCAACCAGGCCACAGTAACAACCATTTCCATGTAGAAAAAAATGTTCCCTTCCGGTGGCTTCCGCTTTCTTTGCTCTAACAATGGTGAACCTGCCAGTGAGCAGGCCTCGCTCTGAGGATCTTTATGATGGGGATCAACGCCAGACACAGGGTCCAAATCCCTTGGTTCTCGCCACGGGATAGTGAGACTGAGACTGCAGCCGTGACAACACCTTCATGTTTAAACTTTTACGAGAATATTCGTATTTATTAACAAAGACTGCAACATTCATTTTATCACTGGAATAACTTTTTAAAACATAATTTTCAATAAATTCTGGTTTTTAAAAACACCAAACAAGACTAAATTGGGTTTGGGGTGGCAGGAAATCCTGACTGAAGGGTGGAGAGGCCAGGCCCAGAACCACAGACACAGAGCACACCCCAGGCACGGGGGGCACCCACCCACCCACCATCTCTGCTGCACCACCTCCGTGGGGCCCACAGACACAGTGCACACCCCAGGTGCAGGGGGGCACCCACCCACCCACCATCTCTGCCGCACCACCTCCGTGGGGCCCACAGACACAGCCCTGCCCTGGCTCAGCCCATCCCCTCCTTCTCCCACAGGCTCCCCTAGGAGCAGAGCAAGTTGTCCAGGGTGCAGAGACGCCGTGGAGGATCTTCAGCAAACCAGGTCCCGAAGCCTCAGAACACTCAGGTTCTCTCTTCCTACAACTGACCCGCCTGTGAATGTACAGCAGTTTTCAACCAAATGACGTGTCGTAATCAGACTTTAATTATTGTAGCAACTTAATCTAAAACAAAGCGATCACTTAAATAAGCCTCATGGTCGGACAATTTTTTTTTAAATTTCAAATTGCTTTTTTTTCCTACAGGAATGTGATAGGATGACAATAAAAGATCCTCACGAATAAACATATATCAGAATAAAATCCTGGAAGTAGGACTGTAATAAAACTTCAGGGAGATGAAAGATGCACAGTTTCTAATGGGTTTTAAAACTGTGACTGGTGCGCCATCCACAGGCAAAAATAAATTCAACCTCAGCTCAAGCCTCAGACTTTATACAAACATTAACTCAAAATGGATCACAGATTTAAAGTTCACACAAAACTAAAAAAAATTAGAGAAATTGCTATCTAGGGCTAGGTGAAGAGTTCTCACGCACAACACCAATAGCACAATCCACAGGAGAAAACTGATCAACTGGGCTTCATCAAAATGAAACACCTTTGCTCTGTGAAAGAAATTTGGAGAGACAGAAGAGAAGCTTCAGACCAGCAGAAAATACTGGAAACCACATATCTGACAAACGCTCATATACGAACTCTCAAAGCTAACAAAACAATGTAATTATAAAATAAGCAAAAGTCTGAAAGACATTTCCCCAAAGACGACACACTGATGGCAAAGCAATATATGGAAGGGGACAAGCGTGAGAGGTGTGGGAGGAAACAAGGGTGAGAGGCGTGGGGGAGGATGAGGGTGAGATGTGTAGGAGGGGATGACGGTGACAAGCATGGAAGAGGGTG
>NC_045447.1:542977-543165 GCF_002776525.5 Piliocolobus tephrosceles
GGCATCTCGACTGTGCCCTGGTGTGGAGGGGGTTCCACTTCTCGACTGTGCCCTGGTGTGAAGTGGGTTCCGCATCTCGACTGTGCCCTGGTGTGGAGGGGGTTCCACCTCTCAACTGTGCCCTGGTGTGGAGGGATTTTTGCATCTCGACTGTGCCCTGGTGTGGAGGGTGTTCCGCATCTCGACTG
>NC_045447.1:543175-546811 GCF_002776525.5 Piliocolobus tephrosceles
GCATCTCGACTGTGCCCTGGTGTGGAGGGTGTTCCGCATCTCGACTGTGCCCTGGTGTGAAGGGGGTTCCACTTCTCGACTGTGCCCTGGTGTGAAGGGGGTTCCGCATCTCGACTATGGTGGTGGTTCCGCACATCCACACACGGTAAACTGAACAGAACACCCTGCGCGTGCTGCACGTGCGCACAGGTGATGGTGAAACTAAGTAAGCCCCAGGGACTTTACTAATGTTAGTGTCCTGGGCCTGACATTGTCCTATAGTTATCAAAGACACCACTGAGGGAAGCTTTGTGAAAGGTATTTTTGCAGTTTCCTGTGACACTGTAATTATTTTTAAGATTTTCTAAAGCTTTGCCATGTAGAGAAGAACACTGCAAAAGGTTGAAGTTGGGTCAGGCTGGCCAGCCTAGGAGTGGAGAAGCCCCAGGGCTAGGGCAGTTGTCGGCACCACAAGGCACCTGCCCTCTCTGTCTCAGGAGAGGACGCTACACCCAGCAGCTGTGGGCCCCTGAGCCAGCAGTCCAGCCCCACAGCGCACCCACCACCCACTGTGGTCACTGCAGGCAGGCCACAGAAAACACACACAGCACTCACAGGCTGAGACATTATGACAGAAACAAAGGTGGAGACACCCTGAGGGGAGAAAAAAGCTAAACCTGAGAGGAAAAAACAAAAATCACAAACAGGTGGTGTCAAGTCCAAGAGAACCCCCACTTGAGGAATCAGAATTTACAACAGAGATTATAGAAGAATTATAATCACCATCTTTTGAAAGATAAGGCAAGACAGAATTCAGAACAGTATTTTTTAAATTAAAAGAACTAATCAGGCCGGGTGCAGTGGCTCACACCTGTAATCCCAGCACTCTGGGAGGCCGAAGTGGACGGATCACCTGAGGTCAGTTCAAGATCAGCCTGGCCAACATGGTGAAACCTCATCTCTACTAAAAATACAAACAATAGCCACGTGTGGTGGCATGTGCCTGTAATCCCAGCTACGCAGGAGGCTGAGGCAGGAGAATCACTTAAACCTGGGAAGCGGGGATTATACTGGGCTGAGATTGCGCCATTGCACTCCAACCTGGGTGACAGGGCAAGACTCCATCTCAAAAAAAAAAAAAAAAAAAAAACCAGAACTAATCAGAGATACTGGGCGTGAAAAAAATACATGTCAAAATAAAATATATCAATATATGAGATGAACAGCAAGAAGAAGGGCTGAGGAACCAATCGGGAAGCTGGAAACAGACAGAGAGCTGCCCCGGGGGACACAAGAGCCAGCCATTTAAGGGGAGCTCCATGGGAAGAAAACAGGAAGAAAAATACAGAGCATTCTTCTGGAGCTGAAGACACAAAACCTCCAAGACGGGGCTGTGAAGCCCTAAACAGTGGCTAAGAGGAAAGAGCAAATAATCTACAAAGGACAAGAAAGTGCCTTCAGAATGTTCACCGGCAATGTCAGAGAGAGAAAATTCCACAAGAATGTGATCACAAACCTGGAACTTATACCCAAATTCACATCAAACAGAGAGAGCACATTAAAAGCACTGTGCACACTTTGAAAACCTGTATCGTGTATGCACCATGTAAGAGATGGGGATGAGTCCAGCACAGTGTGTGTGAGGAGCAGCTACGCTTTGTGTGTGAAAATCAGCATGGTACGGTGTGAGGGGTAGGCGCGGCCTGTGTGTGAACAGCATGGTCTGTGTGAGGGTCAGGCATGGCCAGCATGGTGCGTGTGAGGGTCAGGCGAGCCATGTGTGTGAAAATCAGCATGGTGTGAGGGGCAGGCGCGCCCTGTGTGTGAAAATCAGCACGGTGTGTATGAGGGGCAGGCGCTCCCTGTGTGTGAAAATCATTGTGCGTGTGAGCGGCAGGCGCTCTCTGTGTGTGAAAATCAGCACAGTGGGTGAGGGGCAGGCACACCGTGTGTGTGAAAATCAGCACAGTGCGTGTGAGGGGCAGGTGCACCGTGTGTATGAAAATCATGGTGCGTGTGAGGGGCAGGCACTCCCTGTGTGTGAAAATCAGCACAGTGTGTGAGGGGCAGGCGCACCGTGTGTGTGAAAATCAGCACAGTGTGTGTGAGGGGCACGCGCGCCCTGTTTGTGAGGCGCTCAGGATTCAAGACCTATTCTGCTCTCAAGGTAAGCCTGAGCCCAGCAGCTCAGGGTAGGGAGGGAGACCTGGGTATGTCTCCAGGTAGCCCTTTGCCCCTCACTTCTGTCACATTCTGGCCCTAACCAAGTTCATTTCTATTCACTTCTCAATGAAACAGAGTGCTGAGTCTTCCCTAGCTGGAGTGAAAGCCCCAAAGTCCAAAGCAGAAGAGTCAGTGGGCTCCTTGAAAGTATCTGACATGTTTGTACAGACGGCAACAGAATCCCGTGAGAACAGCAAAGCCCAAGAAGGAAGCGAGGCATCACCTGGCATCACTCAGCTTTGTCACTCACGCATGAGGCATTAGGAGCGTCTCCTTTTTGTTGTTTGTTTGTTTGTTTGTTTGTTTGTTTTTTTGAGACAGGGTCTCACTCTGCTGCCCAAGGTGGAGTGCAGTGGGGTGATCTGGGCTCACTGCAGTCTCCACCTCCCACGCTCAAGCAATCCTCCCACCTCACGCTCCTGAGTAGCTGGGACTACAGGTGCGCACCACTACGCCCGGTTAATTTTTGCATTTTTTACAAAATTTTGTAGTTGAGTTTTGCCACACTGCCCAGGCTGGTCTCAAAGTCCTGGGCTCAAGCAATCCACCCGCCTCAGCCTCCCAAAGTGTTAGGATAACGGCCGTGAGCCACTGCACCCAGCCCTCTCCTAGCTCCTCACGGGCCCTGTCGGATAACCACTGACACTTACTGGCTTCTCCTCAACGCACCAAAGTCCATGTGCTGTTACTAAAACAAAAGAGATGGAAAAAAGGAAACAGCAAGAGAAGACACAAAATTACCAGGCCCACGACGGACTTCGGCATGGTCTTGCGTGCCCTGTGGACCTTGACGTCAGTGCCAGGGGCCGGGGGCTTCCTGTCCTCTGTGTCAGCACTCCCCTCCCCAAGGGTGGCTGGTGGGGCGGCTGGCGTCTGGGGAAAAGCGCTTGGAGTCCTGCCTTTGCCAGCCCCTCCAGGAAGGGTTTTTGCAGCATGGCCAGGCAGCGAAGAGGCCAGAGTGCTGGTAGTCCTCAAGGGCTGGGCCTGCAGGGCCGGCTTATTTAAGATGTATCCGTTGCTGCCGATGACAGAAGTCTGCACAAAGTCATCGGCAGTGACATGGTTTTGCTTCCCTGCTTCTGAGTCTCTTTCTGAAACCCCGTTTTCCGCTATCCGGGTTAGTGTATTGGTGCCATCCTGGGGGTTGACCCTCGCGCTGTCCTGAGTGTGTTTTGCAGCATTTGCATGACTGCTGGCATCACTGTTTTCACAAGACCCGTTGGTCTCACCGTCCGCAGCCATGTGGGCCTCTCCTGCCTGTTTCTCTGCTGGGCCTTCATCGGCAGCCATAGGTGTCTCTGCCAACAGAGGAGAAAGCAGTGTCACTGGCTGCAGGCCCCGCTCTCCACAGCACCACCGCAATTGGCTCCTCCCACCATGGCACAAAACCACCACAATGTCCTCCCCCCACCACGGCACCACCACAATGTCCTC
>NC_045447.1:546821-593211 GCF_002776525.5 Piliocolobus tephrosceles
GTCCTCCCCCCACCACGGCACCACCACAATGTCCTCCCCCCACCACGACACCACCACAATGTCCTCCCCCCACCACGACATCACCACAATGTCCTCCCTCACCACAATATCCTCCCCTACCATGACATCACCACAATATCCTTCCCCCACCACGACATCACCACAATGTCCTCCCTCACCACGGGACCACCACAATGTCCTCCCCCCACCACAGTATCCTCCCCCAACCACGATATCACCACAATGTCCTCCCCCAACCATGACATCACCACAATGTCCTCACCCCACCACGACATCACCACAGTATCCTCCCCCCATCACGACATCACCACAATGTCCTCCCCAGCCACGACATCACTACAATGTCCTCCCCCAACCATGACATCACCACAATGTCCTCCCCCCATCACAATATCCTCCCCCACCGTAACATCACCACAATGTCCTCCCCCCACTACGACATCACCACAGTATCCTCCCCCGACCACGACATCACCACAGTATCCTCCCCCCACCACGACATCACCGCAATGTCCTCCCCCAACCACGACATCACCACTATCAGTGTCCACTATCAGTGTCTGACATAAACAGGCAGTGCAGGTGACACCAAAGGGAAAGAGGAA
Organism: Piliocolobus tephrosceles; assembly: GCF_002776525.5. Taxonomy (NCBI): domain Eukaryota; kingdom Metazoa; phylum Chordata; class Mammalia; order Primates; family Cercopithecidae; genus Piliocolobus; species Piliocolobus tephrosceles. Next base: position 547,448 of record NC_045447.1, read on the forward strand.
TGTGAGGGGTGGATTGTTCCCACCTGCGTGGACACAATCATTTACTTAAAAACAGACTCAATGAGCAAGTAAAACACAAGAGCACAACCCAACTGCTGAATTTGAAATCATGTTACAAAATCAAAGACATTTCCTTATGTCAACATTTCCTAGAAAATGTAAGACAGAAAGTATCATTCACAGAAGTAGGGAAAACTACAAAGGGTATTAGGAAATTTGCCAAGATTACTCAAAGCCAGTGTGTTGGGAAAAAAAAAAAGTTAAATAGAGGGCATTTCATGCTCCTAAATGCATGACATTACAAAGCTGTCAAGTCCCCTCAAATTGAATCTATAGGCTGGGTGCAGTGGCTCATGCCTATAATCCCAGCACTTTGGGAGGCCAAGGAGGGACGATCGCTTGAACCCAGGAGTTCAGGACCCACCTGGGCAACACAGTGAGACTCTGTCTGCACCAAAAATAAAAAAATTAGCAGGGCATAGAGGTGCACACTTGTAGTCCCAGATACTCAGGAGGCTGTGGCAGGAGGATCGCTTGAGCACAGGAGGTGAAGGCTTCAGTGAGCTGATTGTACCACTGCACTCCAGCCCAGGTGACAGATCTCATAAAAAAAAAAAAAAAAAAAAATTTATATATATATATATATATATGAGCAAACTGAATCCAGCTCCCCTCCAACAACAACAACAACAACAAAATTGGTGAGGAGGATTAAACACCATGAACAAGTGGGGATTTAACCCCAGAAATGCAAGGTTGGCTTAATAGCTTAATGAATTAATATGCCAAATATCAATAGAACAAAAGGACAAAACCACATAAGCAACTCATTAAACAGGAAAAAATGAACACCCCTTCATGGTCAAAACACTTAGCAAATAGTTTGCTAAGAAAAGAAAAATCCCTCAACCTGACATAGGGCATCTATGAAAAACCTACAGCTAGCATCACACTTAAAGGTGAAACCCCGGAAGCCTTCTCCCTAAGATCAGAAACCAGACAAGGATACCCAGTCTTGCCACTTCTATTCAACCCTGTACTGGAGATTCAAAGTAGGCTCATAAGAAAGAAACCCAAATAAAAGGTATACAGATTGGAATGGAAGAAACCAAATGAGCCCTAAAGGTGACACAAGCTTTTATATAGAAATTTCCCAAGGAAGTATAAGTTATTAGAACTAATAAACGAGGTTAGCAAGGTTACAGGATATAAGATAAATACGCAAAAATCAATTTTCTTTCTTTTTTTTTTTTTAAAGATGGAGTCTCCCTCTGTCGCCCAGGCTGGAGAGCAATGGCATGATCTCGGCTCACCACAACCTCCGCCTCCCAGGTTCAAGTGATTCTCCTGCCTCAGCCTCACGAGTAGCTGGGATTACAGGCACTCGCCACCACGTCAGGCTAATTTTCGTATGTTTAGTAGAGACGGGGTTTCACAATGTTGGCCAGGCTGCTCTTGAACTCCTGACCTCAGGTGATCCGCCTGCCTCGGCCTCCCAAAGTGCTGAGATTACAGGCAAGAGCCGCTGTGCCCAATCAATTGTATTTCTATATAGTATGAACGGTCAAAATGAAAAAGAATTTTTAAAACAATTCTATTTAAAATATCACTGAAAAATATAATACTTATGGGCCAGGCACGGTGGTTCACGCCAGTAATCCCAGCACTTTGGGAGGCCGAAGAAAGCAGACCACTTGAGCCCAGGAGTTCAAGACTAGCCTGGGCAACATAGGGAGACAGCGTCTCTTTAAAAAAAAAACCCTGGGTGCAGTGGCTCACGCCTGTAATCCCAACACTTTGGGAGGCTAAGGCAGGCAGATCACAAGGTCAAGAGATCGAGACCATCCCGGTTAACACTGTGAAACCCCGTCTCTACTAAAAAATAAAAAAAAATTAGCCAGGCGTGGTGGCAGGCGCCTGTAGTCCCAGCTACTCAGGAGGCTGAGGCAAGAGAATGGCGTGAACCCGGGAGGCAGAGCTTGCAGTGAGCCGAGATCACACCACTGCACTCCAGCCTGGGCAACCGAGCGAGACTCTGTCTCAAAAAAAAAAAAAATTAGTGTGGTGTGTTGGCTCACACCTATGGTCCCAGCATACTTGGGAGGCTGAGGTGGTAGGACTGCCTGAGCCCAGGGAGATGGAGGTTAGAGTAAGCCGTGATCACACTCCAGCCTGGATTACAGAGGGAGACCCTGTCTAAAGAAAAGAAAATCGCCAGAGAATAGCGTAAACCCAGGAGGCGGAGCTTGCAGTGAGCTGAGACCCGGCCACTGCACTCCAGCCTGGGCTGCAGAGCAAGACTCCGTCTCAAAAAAAAAAAAAAGAAAAGAAAATCCTACAATAAACCCTCACATTTAAAGCCAACTGATTTTCAACGAGGGTGCAAGAACAATTCAATGGGGAAGAAAGGTATTTTCCATAAACGTTACTGGGACAACTGATTATCAACTTGCAAAAGAATAAAGTGGGACCCCCACTTCAAACCACATATAAAAATTAACTCAAAATTGATCGAAAACCTAGATAAAAGAGATAAAACTCCAAGAAGAAAAAAAACAAATGTAAATCTTTGTGACCTTCTATTAAGTAATGATTTCTTAGGTGTTAGACCAAAAGCACCAGCAACTGAAAGGAAAAAAAAAAAAAAAAAACAGGTAAGTTGGACTGCATCAAGATTAAAAACATTTGTACTTCAAAGGACATCATCAAGAAAGGGGAAAGACAAGCCACAGACTGGAAGAAAATATCTGCAAATCCCATGGCTGATAAGGGACTTCTGCTTATATAAAGAACTCTGAAAACTCAACAATAAAAATCAATCCAATTTGAAATTACAGGATCTGAAGAGATATTTCTCCAAAGAAGATCTAAAGGCGGTCAATAAGCACATGAAATGATGCTCAACATCACTGGCCATCAGGAAAACGCAAACCAAAATCACAATGAGATGCCACTTCACACCTGCCAGGACAGCCACAGACACTAAGAAATGGTGGCAAGGACGTGGAGAACCTGGAGCCCTTCACAACTGCTGCAGGGAAAGCAAGATGGGGCAGCCACTGTGGGGGTCCAGCAGTTCCCCCAGGGTGGATCAGGCTGTGGCTTAGCGGCAGCGGGTAAGGAAACAGGGCACAGGCAGAGCCTAAAGGGTAATGGAATAACCTGGTGCCTGTGGCATCTGGTGTCATGTAGGAAACAAGTTCCACTAGAAAGGCCAAAGGAGGTGTGACCAGGGAGAGAAGAGGGAAGAGCCGGAGGGCACTGGAGCCAACAGAAGCAACAGTTCAAAGACACAGAAAGGACGGCAACAGGAAGGGGCCAAAGAACAGGAAGAAAACACCCAGTCAGGCTGCAGGAGGTGGATGGCACGGGAGTGGGGGCAACCCTGGAGGGTCGGCTGGGGGTGGCGGCAGAGGCAGGCAGCGGTCAGCGCAGTGCACAGCCGGTGGGTGGACGGCACCCACAGGCAGAGAGAGGCCGTCTGCGGTGAAAGGAGGACACGGCAGGGGCCACAGCCCACAGTGCATGAGGGGCCAGGCCTTGCTCACTGTCGGGAGAGGTGCAGGCTCCAGCTGGGAGAGCTTTAGGCAAGTCCTGTGCCGGAGCTGCTCCCACAGCCGCCAGCCTCATGGGTCCAGCTGGAACACCGCTCTCCCTTCACTGTGGACAGCACAGCTCGTCTGGCGCCATGTGCCCTCATTTCCTGGGGGCGCTCTTGGTGGTGCAGGCTCTACAACAACATCCGATCCCTGAAGACTCATGTGTGTGCCACACCTTACAGAGGGGTGCAGCCCCGCCAACACCCCTCACCCCAACTCCCCTCCTCCTAACTCCCCTCACCCTGCCTCTCTGCAGACACTTGCTTCCATACCGCTCCCTCCACCTCCTGGTGACCACTGCTGTTCTCCAAGTCTCTGCCGTAACATTGGAGTCATGCAGTTTTGGCCCTTTGGGTCTGGCCTCCTTCACTTAACAAACCGTGCATAAGCTTCATCCACGGTGCGGCGTGAGTCACGCTGTGTGCTCTTCTGGGCTGCTGACCGCTGTCCCACTGTGTGGATGCACCACAATCTGTTCATCCAGCTCCTTATCAACTGAGGATGCCGGAGTGTCTCTGGTTTTTGGTGGCGTGAACAATGCTGCTATAAACATTTGTGTGGCCACTCACTTTTAATTTTCTGGGTGTACTTTAAGACAAGGACATGCAGGATTTTTGCTTTTCATACTTTGACAAATGTGTTCCTTTTCCGGCAGAGCTTTTGTGTGTGTTCTGTGCAACTGTGTCTATTTAGGAATGGGATACATTAGAAACTATAACATAAACCTAGGTAAAGCAAAGAAAGTCAGAAGATGGGGACAAATAAGAGAGGAAGAGCAGCAGGTTTTCTAGTCTGGAGGGAGGCGCTGCTCCTGTCCCTCGGTGCACACCGCCCTCACCTTCTCCCAGCAGCTCGGTTTTCACACAGCAATCCTGCTGAGGCTCCCCCCTCGCCGGAACTGCCTGTTAGAGAGAAACAACAGACGTCAGCCGGGTTCAGCGGGAGGCTGCTTTTCCAAATGGACATCATTTGGAAAAAGTCAAAAAATCGTCGTTACAACATTCACTGTGAGCTGCTGGACAGTCACTTACTCCTGCCAGCTGGCTACAGTCGCCTCCAGAAGAACTGACATTCAGAACACAGTCCAGGAAACTTCTCCTGTATTTCTATTTTTGGAGACAATTTTTTAACAATAAGAACACATTCGTGTATTATTTATATAATTAGATATCTGGAATATTTTGGCTCTGTTACAGGAATGTTACAATTTATTTCAAAATGCATTGTGCTGCTGACAATAACTCATATATTTCAAATGTCCAACCTCCTTCAAAAAATTACAGAAATAAAGAAAATTCAGTAGGAAACTTAAATCACTAAATGTTTGAGATTAAGCATCTACTATGTAGAGTTATATATTATACAAGGCCTCTTAAAAATTTTTTTTTTGTTGAGACAGAGTTCACTCTCTTGTCCAGGCTGGAGTACAGTGGTGCGATCTCGGCTCACTGCAACCTCTGCTTCCACAGTTCAAGCGATTCTCAGGCCTCAGTCACCCAAGTAGCTGGGACTACAGGCGCCTGCCACCACGCCCGGCTAATTTTTGTGTTTTCAGTAGAGATGGGGGTTTCGCCATGTTGGCCAGGCTGGTCTCAAACTCCTGGTCTCAAGCGATCTGCCCGCCTCAGCCTCCCAAAGTCCTGGGATGAGAGGTGTGAGTCACTGCACTTGGGTGGTACTTGGACATAATTTTTTTTTTTTAACACAAATATCCTTGCCTCTAAGAATCTTAAGAGTCTGGTTGGAGAAGTGAACATAAACACAAAAAACACTCCTAGCCAGGCCCCTCCTGACGCAGAAGCAGGGCCATGGAGTCCATGAGGAGACAGCAGGGAGTATGCAATTGCCCCGCCCACAGCTGGGGGCTTGGGAAGAGGGCTGCTGACCACTCTGGGCAGTCTGAGAGGCCACACTCCAAGTGGGAAGTGTCAGGCTGACACCCCAGCGTGGTGATGTGATACTGGAGAAACCCCTCTGCTGAGGCCACTGGAAGCTGGAAGTGGGCAGGAAGCCTCGGGGGCAGAGTGATAAAACAGCAACAAGCGAGGCACACCTCGGGCTCCAGCTCCAGGAGTCCACGACCAGACGAGGAGAGGCAGAGACCTGCCTGAGGTCACTAGGAGCAGCCAGTCAGACAGCTGCAGGAGGCCAACCACGCCCTGTTTCCATCTTTGACTATCAACAAGTATAAGAGGTTGCAAAAACCTGGGTGTCCAGCGTCTGGATGAGAAAACACGTCAACAACTGGGCCTCTCAACAGACTCTTCCTCCCCACAAAGCAGACACTAGGCCAGCCCCTACCTGTGCCCAGATGTGGCTACTGCTTTTCAGGGCTCAGATCCCTGACCTGGGGGGCTCCGGGCTGACTTGGTAACACCTGACTTAACTGCATCACCTTCCCCAGGAGCTGGTCTTAGCAACGGTGCACAGCCCACCCCACCACGGTAAGGCAGGGAGGCCCAGGTATCCACCTCCCACCCCCTGATCTCCCACTGCCAAGCCAGGGCCAGGCAGCCCAGCTGCTCATGCCAGCCCTCGAACATGCAGGGCACGCTACCTTTTCTGGTCCATCACAGCTGTATGCCAGCCAGCTCAGCCTGCACTCTTCACACCTACCCCCAACAGGAGTTCTCCGGGGACCCCTGCAATCCTTCCAGGAGTCCAGGAGGTCAAACCTATTCTCATAATAATACTAGGACCTCAATTTTCTTTTTCACTGTGTTGATATTTGCGCAGACGGCACCCAAGTGGGGGTATCAGCCCCTTAGCATCGACCAGGTCAGGACACCAAAGTGTACACCAGCAACTGAACTCTTAACCACCAGGCACTTGGGGGTCTCGCCTGAGAACACCCTGGATGAGGCAGTGAGATGATGGCCTCTGAGCCCAGCTCTCCAGTGTTCTACATCAGAGGAAGGGGGCAGGCAGCAGGCCAGGCGCAATGGCTGGGTGGAACCCGAAGCTTTCCTCACTCATAGAGCATCTTCACTTAAAAGAACAACTGGCAAAATCTATGCTACTCAGACTTGGATATGCCACTCAGGCCTGGACATGGCACTCAGGCCTGGACTTGCCACTCAGGCCTGGATATCTGGCAGACATTTCCACAAAACAGAGTGAGCCTCAAAGAAAACAACCAGTAGTATTTGTTGCCAGTGTTAAAACTCTACCTTTTGAATTTTCGAAACACATGTAAGTGTGTATCCGTCCCCACGAGCTTGAAAGTTTCCTGTAGTTATGACTTTTCTTATTACATGAGAGGTATCATTAGTGACTGTGATTTTTGATACCATATAATAAAATGTGTCAACATGGGCAAGATCTTCATAACAAGGTGAGCCAACATTCCCCAAATGCCTAGTGCCTAATATTCAAAATCATGCATGGGCAAAAGATGCATTCAAGATGGGATTTAACGCCACAGAGGAAGAAGGCCACTGGCACAGTTTCACCTTGTTGCGTCTTGGTGCCGTATCAAAGCAGAACAGCTGCAATTATCTGAAAAGATATCAAAATACTTCTCCCTTGCCAACCACAGTCTATGTAAGGCCAGATTTTCTCCTATCAGACAGTATCACCTCAGGCTGGGTACAGAAGCCGATCTTAAATCCATCTGTCTCTTGGATTAGCCAGACGTGACAGAGATGGACCAACATGGAAAACAATGCCACCCAACTGAGTTTTTTCATTCAGAAAAAGTACTTTTCACAGAAACTGCTGTTTTCCCTAACATGTAAATAAAATGCTCTATGTTTATTTTTTAAAAATTATGTGATTTTTAACTTTTCAGTTTTCATTTCTTTTACAGTATCTATCATTAGATACAACCCAATTAACAAGAGCCCTCTGGGGCCCTCAATACTTCTAAGACCAGCGCCTTGAGGCACACCAAAGACACCCTGCCTGCCATGGCACAGCTCTGCCGACAAGGTCTCCTGGCCTGAGATGAGCCCGGGTGGAGCGTGGCAGGGCAGACCTCGTGAAGCTGCCGGGGTCTACAGACATTTTCGGGCATGAGCTGTGGCCCTCACATGCTGTCCCCTCCTGAAAGCACCTGCCAAACCCCACTCCATCTCACAGTCCTCATCACCACCACCAGCCACAAATCCTACCCATGAAATTAAGTTGTGTAATCTTTTGAAAAAATGTTTAAGAATGCTGTGTAACACACTACCAAATAACGTCTAGAATTATCCACTATTCTGCTGTGTGTCCAATTCAACTGCACTCAGGAATCCTCTGACAGGCGCTGACCAACAAGCCAGTCCTCACACCAGTGTTAGGTCCAGAAACACAGCACAGACGCCTCTGGCTGGTCTGTAGCATCCCCAGTACTCCCTTCCATTAAGGGACAGCTGAGGACGGCCCAGGGCAGAGGTGAAAGGAAAACGGGACACCGAGGAGGAGGGAGGCCCGGCAGAAGCAGACAGAACAGGTTCGGCAAGGCAGCGGCTCCACCCTCTCCTCCAGAACTTCTCACTGCCCCTCCTGACTTCCAGGTTTTCTCCTAGCAATGGATGCTGCTTCTGTGGCCCAGGGGCTGCCCCTAGGGGCTGAAGCATCACAGGCTGGCTTCAGAGAACAGCCCTGGGAGCAGCGCTGCCAAGTCTCCTTAGGGCTGATGGATTCTAGGAGTTTATGAAACCTCCAGATTAAGAACAAATTAGTTTACAATACAAATGTAAATGATAGGCGGGCGTGCTGGCTGACACCTGCAATCTCAGCACTTTGGGAGGCCGAGGCGGGCGGATCACAAGGTCAGGAGTTTGAGACCAACATGGCAAAACCCCATCTCTACTAAAAATACAAAAATTAGCCGGGCGTGGTGGCAGGCGTCTGTAATCCCAGCTACTCGGGAGGCTGAGGCAGGAGAATCGCTTGAACCCAGGAGGTGGAGGTTGCAGTGAGCTGAGATCACGTGGTTTCACTCCAGCCTGGGCAAAAGAGCGAAACTCCGTCTCAAAGAAAAAGAAAACAAATATAAAAAATGTCTCAATAAAAAGGAGAGGCTGGGTGCAGTGGTTCCCGCTTATAATCCCAGCACTTTTGGAGGCCGAGGCAGGCAGATCACTGAGGTCAGGAGTTTGAGACCAGTCTGGCCAACATGGCGAAACCCCGTCTCCACTAAAAATACAAAAATTAGCCAGTCGTGGTGGCGAACACCTGTAATCCCAGCTACTTGGGAGGCTGAGGCAGGAGAATCACTTGAACCCGGGAGGCGGAGGTTGCAGTGAGCCAAGATCGCACCACTGCACTCTAACCTGGGTGACACAGCGAGACTCCGTGTCAAAAATAAATTAAAAAGGAGAGGAACAGCTCCTATTCGTAACAGTGACAGAAATGCTATCTCATCTCAATCATTCAGCCTAGCACACTATTCCTTCTCCTTGATCTAAGCAAAACAAAATGAATTAGTTAAAACAAAACTGTGTTTTATGTATCCTAAATCAAGACCTTTCCACTGACAACATCCACCTAGCTGGAGGGAGCCAGCCCCATGGACTCAGACCCAGCACCGCAGAAGCTCCGCCCAGTCCAGGAAGCGTGGCCAGGAAATTCCAGAAAAAAATCATCTGCATTTCCCTCAGGAGCCCCAACCTGCAACTCCCCCAGACGACCCAGGATCCCACCGACGCCCAGGCCAGGCCAACTCCATGCGCCCTGCCCTGCCATGGCCCCGTGTGCCATGACTGGCAGAGCCCAGCCCCGCCCCGGATGATGCCACGCCCCTAGTGACCCCCCCCCCCAACCCCCTACCCACGAGGCAGAGGAGCCCAGGCAGAGGCCAGGTGTCCAGGTCCACCCCAGGAAGAATGGCCTGGACCTTCCCCACCTCGCAATTTGGAAGTCCAGGAGAGGGAGGCATTGCTCTCCTGACAGGAGCTCCAGAGCCATGAGGAGAGGAGGGGACCGTGGGCCTCTCTTCGTCAGTACAGGTGCCAGGGCAGGGCTGGTCCAGACCCCACAGCCCCAAGACTGCCACAGGCCTCTAGGGCCCCAAGATCCCCACGGCCCTCTAGGGCCATCCCCCAACCTCACAGCAACAAGAGACAGAGTGCAGCGCCTACTCCAAACCTACCCGGGGAGGACAGCAGACCTGGGGCTTCTCGCTCGGTCAGGAGACCCCTCCTCCCCTTCTGAGTGGGTTGCACCTGCTAACCACAGAGCCAGCCCGACCTCTGCGCCCCCCGAGCAAAACGACCAGTCCGTTTCCACCTGAGCAACAGACCTTGTGTTTTTAGTGTCACAATTTGTGCACAACGTAGACACCAGGATGGCGGGTAAGAGAAAAAAACCAGTGTGTGCAAAGCATGAACAGGAAGCATGCACACATTCCAACTCGGAAACACTGGCTTCAGTACTGGCCACTTAAAAATCACATTACGACAAGTCCAGAAAAACCCAGCTCCTTGAAAGTTCTTCTTATCCTCAGTACATCTGCCCAAACTCAAGAACTTTCAGGAGATTTCATGTCCGACTTCCAAACTCAAGTTAAATGAACTCCCAGGCCGGAGCAGTGGCTCATGCCTGTAATCCCAGCATTTTGAGAGGTCAAGGCAGGAGGACTGCTTGAGCCCAGGAGTTCGAGACCAGCCTAGACAAAACAGTAAGACCCCATCTCTACAAACAACTTTCAAAAATTAGCTAGGGGTGGTGGCACACACCTGTAGTCCCAGCTACTTGGGAGGCTGAGGTGGGAAGTTCCCTTGAACCCAGGAGGTTGAGGCTGCAGGGAGCCGTGGTTGGACCACTGCACTCCAGCCTGGGCGACAGAGGAAGACCCTGTCAAAAGAAGAAAAGAAAACAGAAAAGGGAGGGAGGGGAGAAAGAAGGGAAGGAAAGGAGGAAAGAAATAAAAGGAAGGAAGGAACAAAGAAAAGAAAGGAGGGAGGGAAGGAAAGAGAGGAAGAAAGGAAGGAAAGGGAAGAAAAGAAAGAAGGTAGGAAGGAAAGGAGGGAGGGAAGGAAGGAGGAAGGTAAATTCCCTCCCAGAGACCAGGATTTCCAGGAATTCTGATGCTTCTTTCAATTAAAGGGCCTTTTAAATACAAAATCCTAAATAAAAAGATAAAAGGATGAAAGTAAAGAGAAGAGAGGACACCAAGCAGCAATAATGAAGATTCTTGCAAACTGAACTGAAGGACCAAGACAAATGGCCAAGGGATGTACCCAAGGATACTCCTCTCTGAATAAAAATACAGAACTCATTTTAGTCCTAAAACTCTGTTCTTCTTAAATACCATTAAAAAAAAAAAAAAAACCACTATCTTAAATGTCCTTATTTCTTAAAATTAAAACCAACAGAAAATCCTCAGAATCTACGACCAGGGCAAGGCCAGAAGCCTCCAGTCTTGGTCCTGCTTGTTTATGAGAACCAAGTGGCCCAGTCCTTCCCTCCAAGTCCCGAGCTCGGTGAGCTCCTCCCTCCCCCACATTTCCCTACAGGCTGCGGAGCTGACGTCATATCATAACCTCACTGTTTACAGACACAGAGTGATATGGTTTGGCTCTGTGTCCCCACCAAAATCTCATGTTGAACTGTAATCCCAAATACTGGGGGAGGGGCATGACAGGAGGTGACTGGATCACAGGGGCACACGTCCCCCTTGCTGTTTTTGTGATAGATCTCACAAGATCTGGTTGTTGGAAAGTGTGTGGCACTTCCTCCTTTGCTCTCTCTTCATCCTGATGGTCAGGTAAGATGTGCTCGCTTCCCCTTTGCCCTCCCACCATGATTGTAAGTTTCCTGAGGCCTCCCTAGAAGCAGAAGCCTACAGAGTCCAAGGAACCATGAGCCGATCAAACCTCTTTTCTTTATAAATTACCCAGTCTTAGGTATGTCTTTATAGCAGTGTGAGAACAGACTAATAAAGAAAATTGGTACTAGAGAAGTGAGGCATTGCTATAAAGATACCGAAGCAGCTTTCAAACTGGGTAATGGGCAGAAATTCAAACAGTCTGAAGAGCTCAAAAGACGACGGGAAGTTTGGAACTTCCTACAGGCTTTTTGAATGGTTTTGACCAAAATGCTGATAGTGATCTGGACAATGAAGTCCAGGCTGAGGAGGTCTCAGATGGAGATGAGGAACCTATTGGGAATGGGAGTAAAGGTCACTCTCGCTATGCTTCAGCAAAGAGACAGGCGGCACTGTGTCCCTGCCTTGCTCTAGGGATCTGTGGAACTTTGAACTTGAGAGAGATGATTTAGGGTATGTGGTGGAAGAGATTCCTAAGTAGCAAAGCAGTCAAGATGTGGCCTGGCTGCTTCTAACAGTATGCACTCATGTGCATGCACGAAGAGAGTATCTGAAACTGGAACTTATATTTAAAAGGGAAGCACAGCATAAACGTGTGGAAATTTTGCAGCCCATGTGGTAGGAAAAAAAGCCCGTTTTTCAGGGAAGGAGTTCAAGCCAGCTACAGAAATTTCCATGAGGAGCTGAATGTTAACAGCCAAGACAATGGGGAAAATGCCTCGGAGACCTTTGCAGCAGCCCCTCCCATCACAGGCCTGGAGGCCTAAGAAGGAAGAATGGTTTTGTGGGCCAGGCCCAGGGCCCTGCTGCTCTGTGCAACCTCAGTACATGATATCCAGCATCACAGCCACTCCAGCTCCAGTGGTGGCTGAAAGCACCCCAGATACGTCTCAGGACACTGACCTAAAGGGTGCAAGCCGGCAGCTATCAAGGCTTCTACATGGTGTTAACCCAGCGCGTGCGCACAGGGCAAGAGTTGAGGCTTGGGAGCCTCCACCTAGATTTCACAGGATGTATGGAAATCATCTATACATCTGTGGTGGCGCACGCCTGTAATCCCAGCTACTCAGGAGGCTGAGGCAGCAGAATCACTTGAGCCTGGGAGGCGGAGGTTGCAGTGAGCTCCACTGTACTCCAGCCTAGGTGACAGAGTGAGACTGTCTCCAAAAAAAACAAAACAAAACAAAAAAATGTGAGAAGGACATGAGATTTGGGAGGGGTCAGGAGCAAAATTACATGATTTGGCTCTGTGTCCCCACCCAAATCTCATGCTGAACTGTAATCCTCAGTGCTGGGGGAGGGGCCTGGTAGGATCTGACTGGACCGCGGGGGTGGCCTTCCCCCTTGCTGTTCTCATGCTGAGTTCTCATGAGACCTGGTTGTTGGAAAGCGTGCAGCACGTCTCCCTTCACGCTTCCTCTCTCCTGCCGGCCATGTGAAAATATGCTTCTCCTAGGCCTTCTGCCACGATTTTAAGTTTCTTGAGGCCTCCCCAGAAGCAGAAACCCATACAGCCTGCCCACAGAACCATGAGCCGATGAAACCTCTTTTCCGTATAAATTACCCAGCCTCGGGTATGTCTTTATAGCAATGTGAGAACGAGCCAATACACCCAGAGACCTGCCGTTTTTACAGTGAAACTAGAGCTACGACTTGTAAAGCCAGAATTGATCACAGGAACAGTTCCTTCACGGACCCACCCAGATTCTCATCAATGCCACAGCCTATAAAAAATCCTAGTTAGAACAGTATCTAAGTGTCAAGTGCTGAAATGCTATGGTAGGGAGGGTGGGGTGGCACGGCAGGGGTGCAAAACCTACCCAAACCACAATCAAAATGGGTCACGACAGCAACAAATCACGCCGTTTGAGAAAACCAGAACAGCGGACTGATGAGGCCCACCTCAGCACACACTTGACGTGCTCGAGCTGGACTCACCATCCTTCTAGAAAACATTCTCTTCTTCCAAATGCCCACTTTAATATATTGTCCAAGGCACCGATGTGGCTAGAGAAAAAAGGAATATTTCCCACTTCGTGAAGTTTTTTCCTTAAATGTTCATTGGTGGGTTCAGATAGACACAAAAACTGAAGGGGAAAATGTTCCCCAGACAGTGAAGCAGAACGCAGACCCCGTGTGGGATCCCCATGCGGGAGGTGGAGGCCAAGTACGTGAGCAGCTCCTGGAGGCTGGCACTACAGGCTGTCGTGACATGAGACACCCAGTTACGTTCACAGCTCAGACAAGACCCACAGGGGATAGGATAGGAGAAATACTCACATGCCAAGTCCATAAAATAAATATATTCTTTAGGTAAATATTGGTGTGTAGCTATGTTCATGCTAGTGACCTCACAAATTCTCTTTAGCAACACAGAAGACAGTAACCTTTTTATTCCACATGATATACATTTACATAACTGAGATTTTCTTTGATTAAAATAAAAAGCTTCAAATTTTTACAACACTATCACTTTATTTGTATGTCTCTTCCTCTAAATGTAATCATAAAATAAGCACGCAATAATCATAACTTAACGTAATCTGTAGGAAAAACAAAGGCAGCATATACATACTTGCTATTCATTCATTTGTAGAAACAGGGTCTCATTCTGTCACCCGGGCTGGAGTGCGGTGGTGCAACCACGGCTCACGGCAACCTCCAACTCCTGGGCTCAGGAGATCTTCCCACTTCAGCCTTCCAACAGGTGGGACTACAGGCAGGCACCACTCTACCAGGTCAACATTTTCTTTTCTTTTTCTTTTTTTTTTTTTTGAGACAGAGTCTTGCTCTATCACCCAGGCCGGAGTGCAGGGGCGCAATCTCGCCTCCTGCGCTCAAGAGATTCTCCTGCCTCAGCCTCCCAAGTAGCTGGGATTACAGGCGCACAGCAATTAGAGCCTGGCTAATTTTTGTATTTTTAGTAGAGATGGGGTTTTACCACATAGGCCAGACGGATCTCAAACTCCTGACCTCGAGTGATCCACCCACTTCAGTCTCCCAAAGGGCTGGGATTACAGGTGAGAGCCACCATGCCTAGCTCAACATTTTTAACTGAATGAATTTCATTCTTGCGGCTGACAGGACAATATTATTTTTCATCTACAAGTAGACACTTCTCCATTGTCATTTAATATGAAATGACCATGCATCCAATATAATGCCATAATACAGTTAACCTTAATTGTACTACATTTGATGTTAGATGTTTTAAAAAACAATTTCTATTATACATACAGGATAAATTATTAAACTTTTGTGAAGAGCTCAGCATCACGTTCCCAGAGAAGACAGCAGCGCGCCTTCGGGGTTCAACTGCCTGCTCCTGTGGGAGGCTCCTACCAGCACCCGCACCACCAGCCCACCTGAGAGGTGAGGCACCGTCCCCCACAGGGAAGAACAAGGCGCACCCCACACCTTGCAGGTGAGGTTCCCAGTGCCGTGGCCTCCTGCCCATCAATTTCTACCAAACTACTGACTTCTTTTTTTTAAATAAACAATGTCTAGTGGGGGAAAGATCATAGAAACTGAGACACTGCCCTTTATAAGATTCCTAAAATTCAAAGACAAATAAGGACTAGACATACTTTGGATAATCTCTGTTAAAAATTATTCAAAGATAAGCCCATAAAAATATTGATATAATTTTATACATTTAAATTTTAAAGAGATAGGAAAAAGAACTAATGTTCTCTGTGTTGACTGCAAAACAGAGGCGACCCTGGCCACTGGTATGTCAGGAAGAAAAGACTCAATGGCTTCATGGCTGCCAGTAAACCTAGGCCCTGCCTGACCCTGAAATGGACTGAGGGTGCACCTAAGGTTCCAGGCTGGCAGGAAGGACCC
Organism: Piliocolobus tephrosceles; assembly: GCF_002776525.5. Taxonomy (NCBI): domain Eukaryota; kingdom Metazoa; phylum Chordata; class Mammalia; order Primates; family Cercopithecidae; genus Piliocolobus; species Piliocolobus tephrosceles. The sequence continues at coordinate 562,649 of NC_045447.1, forward strand.
CTGCCCATCTCCATTTGGGCCCTGGGGAAAGCCAGTCACCTCCCTGCCCACTCTACCTTTAAACAACCTGACAACCTGCTCACTAGCTTTAAAAATCCTTTCAGTGATACCTGGCATTAGGCAACTTTAATGGTCTTCCAGAGACGTTCTCACCCACTAAAGAAATGACCAAGACAGTGCAAACAATGGCATTTTACAACCCACCCAGTCAATACCACCAGGAGGTGAAGGTGAATAAGGTAGTTTACCATGTCTACAATAATACGTCTACATCAGTTACCTCAGAAGTGATCATTTCTTTTCCCAAAGTTTGGAGTTTCCACGGCAATCCCTGCTTTTCCACAACATGCTGGTAAGACAAAACGCATCCACGTTTTGCCGACAAACCAAGAACAAAACGCGTCCACATTTTGCTGATAAACCAAGAACAATGATCATCGTCAGCGCCTGTGGCAGCGGCCTCCATTCCCACACTGTGTCTCTGCACGCTACCAGGAGGCTGGAGTCAAAGCCAGGGAGCGAGGCCTCCGCGAGCCACACCGCCCTCACGGCAGTGCCATCCTGCCTTTGGACCAGAAGATGCAATCACATTTTACGCAGAAAGTCAAACTACAGAAAAGGAGCTGTGTGGATAGACTCATCTGAACGGAAAACTTAACAGGGAGAAAATATTCATCTTATCTCAGGGTTCTTTTGCTCATTTTTCCAGAAAGCTTTGTTCTTTGTTAGACTAGACAAATTACTGAAGACTTCTTGTAATTTGGCTTTATTTTACAAGGATGCAACCATAGAAACTACTCTGGAAATGAATATTCTATCAACATATTCACTCTGACTTACCAAATACAATATAAATGATCCAAAGGAAAACTTTCTAATCTCAACAGCAAGATTCTAACCACAAAAAGTATCCTTCTATATGAGGCTAAAAGAAAAATCTTTAAAGTTACCAGAAATTTAAAACTGCTTCAAAAAAATCTTCACACAGTATGCTGGGTAAACTGTGCAACCCCGTGTGCAGTGAGCACAAGGCTGGGCCGGCTGACCCCAGTGGGCAGAGCAGGATCTCCCTCAGGGCAAACGTGCTCCAGGAGCGCCTGCCCTGGAACCAGAGACCCCCACAGAAGCACGGAGGTCAAGTGCTAAAACAATCAGGCACATGGATCTCAAACTCTGCACTGGTTTTGTTTGTTTTGAAACAGACAACCTCTGTTGTCCAGGCTGGCGTGCAGTGGCACCATCTTGGCTCACTGCAACCTCCGCCTTCCAGGTTCACACGATTCTCCTGCCTCAGTCTCCCAAGTAGCTGGGATTAACAGGTGCATGCCACCATGCCCAGCTAACTTTTGTACTTTTAGCAGAGACAGGGTTTTACCACATTGGCCAGGTTGATCTTTAACTCCTGACCTCAAGCGATCCGCCTGCCTCAGCCTCCCAGAGTGCTGGGATCACAGGCGTGAGCCCCCGCACCCAGCCTCTGCACTGTTTTCTGAGCCCCCGCGCACACCCGGCCTCTGCACTGTTTTCACAGGGCCAACTCTGAGGTCTGCTCTGGAGTCCTGTGCCTCTGGGTCAGAGGCACCAGAAGGCACGACTGCAAGTGAGAACCACACAAGCTCAGAAGGCAAGGAAGGAAGACGCAGGCATTCTCCCATGGAACTGACCTGGTATTCTTCCCAGCGTGGCCTCTGCACACTTCCACCCTGCCATTTGGGTTTTGGGAGGGGTGTGTCAACTTTCACGTACTATCTAACTGGGCTTTAAAGATACCCCCATGATGGCAAGACATTAAGAAAATGGAAGGAAAAGCCCTTGTGCAGCCTCTTTAAACTTATCTTCATGATTCTACAGCTGAACCTGATGTTTGCCTTTCACCACCTGGGGGGACTATAAGAAGGAAAGTCCTTTTCCCCACAAGAAAATACACTCGTCCGCTGGGCTATCCTACACGCTATCAACATTTAAAAACGTCATTTCACAACAACCAACACAAAAGATTGCCTTCTCAATCTGCCAACACAAAAGATTGTCACCCTAACAGTGGAGATTTTTTTATTCTAGTCAAAGTAAGAAAAATGTCACATTCCAATCTGCCATTTGCTCCTTTCTGCTTTAGGAAAGCCCAGGATCTGGAAGAGAGACTCATCTTCTCCTTGGGAACGGTAACAACAGCAAGAAAGAACTTTAAATGCCAAATGGCTTCTCCAAGATGGGAAGCAACTTTGGTCCAGGAAACTCATGAGATGAAGAGCGCTCTCTACCCGCCCCCTAATTTTAAACCATTTTCCACACACCAATTTCACCAGCTAATTATCAAAAGGGGTGGAGAGAAAAAGAATGAATCCTTTCAATATTTGAGAGATTTTCTTTTCCCTCTTTTGTCTTTTTGTTTTTTCCCTTGGCAGAAAAAGAAGAGTTCGTTCCTAAATTTGGAAAAAACAATTAATATCCAAAGTAGTCCCAGAAATTACATTTAAGGGACTTTAAAATATCAGAACAGATTCCCTTTCCATCTGCTGCTTAACCCTTAATTGAGCCTCTCTGCAAAGAAAGAAAATCGAAGGTGGCTCCGTCCCTACTGTTGCCTTTGTCTAGTTCTTTCAACTATGGCATTTGTCCAAAGATGGCAAAACCAGTGCAAACATCTGCCAGTCCCTCACGTGCCTCCAGCAGTACGCAGAGACTCCTCCATTGAGAGGTGGGTCGGTATCCCCTCTCCTTTGCCTGAGTGGACCTAACTGCCTGGAACTAAAGTATGTGGCGGAAGTGGCAGCCCATGACACAGACTGTGGCCTCAACGCAGCTCTGCCTTGCTTGCTTTCTCTGTGCGGCCCAGCCACTGCGTGTGAGGGGCCCACGCCACCTGGGAGGCCACACGTGGGTGCCCTAGCCAACAACTCACTAACTAGCACTGGCCACCAGACGTGAAAGGACGCAGCCCACACTAACAACATCCCCATATTCGAGTCTTCCAGCTGAGACCCTAGACTCATGGACCAAAAGAAAGTCATCTCCTCTGTGCCGTCTGAATTCCTGTCCCCTGAAAGGGGTAACACATGACTATTGTTGTTTCAGCTGCCGAGTTTCAGGGCAGTGCAGTCTGTGGCGAGAGACAAGGAAAGCAAAGCTCTTCGTGCTGCCCTTCTTCCCCTTGCCAGCAGGGGTCAGAGCAAACTCCAGCTCCAGGGCCCCATCCGTGCTCCCAGCACAGGCCCGACACATAGATCTAACAGCAACCCAAGCACTGGGCCTCACTTGCCACCAAGGCCTGGGCTCCATGGCTGTGGTCTGTACCCTCATGGAACTGGACCAACAGAGAAGATCAGCAGACCAGGAACGTGAGCAGTCTAATGCTCCCTACAGAAGAAACAGGTACCGAGAGGAGGCACGTGGGGCCGGGTGGCCGGCAATGCAGGTGCACAGGGGGTGAGCACCTGCCTGCAAAAACCCCAACAACTCCAAATTCCCATCAGCCAAAACCTGTCTCTTTAGAGCCTTTCAGGTCCAAAACCACAAAGTAGCCATGACCAGAAAGGGTGCCTTGATGTAACTGGCGAGTGTGAGGCCAGAAGGTATTTGCTCTAAAGGCACTCAAGCTGGAGACAGCTACTTGCCTTTCTTACCGCCACTAATATGCTGATGCTCTAGTTTATCTATCGTCTCCTTTGAGACTGAGAGTACAATTGCAACAATCTGGTTTACCTGCAATACCAAATTCCTGGGCCTGCCGAGCTGGAGGCCTGCCTTCCAGGAGATTCGCCAGGTCAAGGGCACCCTGGGGCCTTGTGCCTGGTCACTTGCTCACCAGCCTCCTGTGCTAACAGCTCCCTCCTGTGTGATGGGCGCGTCTCCACTGCGGCTGGGCTGCTGACTGGCACATGGCTCAGAGCATAGCCCTGTGGAGACTACAGCCTCCACCTGCCCAAGTGAAACTGGAAAACATCTACTCTTTCCCTGAGTTTAATATGGAGCAAATTCAGACGAAAATTCATGGTCAGAAACCACAAGGCTGCTGACCAACAAGACTGCCTCACAGGCAGGAAGAAGGGCCCAGAGCCGGCCTCAGCTGTGCTCCTCCTCCAGTCCCAGGCCCTACTGCACTCAGCCACACCACAGGCCCCATAAAACCAGGAAGCTCAGTTCCACCCTGAAGATCTAGTTCTTCCTCCGTTTCAATCAAATGCCACATAATGTAAAACTATCCTAGGGATGGCAGAAGTGCTCAGTACGATGTCACTTCTTTTTTTTTTGAGACAGAGTCTCATTCTGTTGCCCACGCTACAGTGCAGTGGTGCGATCTTGGCTCACCACAACCTCCGCCTCCCAGGTTCAAGCGATTCTCCTGCCTCAGCCTCCTGAGTAGCTGGGATTACAGGTGTACACCACCACACCCAGCTAATTTTTGTATTTTTAGTCAAGATGGGGTTTCTCTGTGCTGGCCAGGATGGCCTCGATCTCCTAACCTCAGGTGATCCACCTGCCTCGGCCTCCCACAGTACTGGAATTACAGGCGTGAGCCACCACGCCCAGCTGAGGTCACTTCTTACACCTTAAAATGGGCAACATGCCTCCACATGGCTGATAAATTTGCCCTTGAAAAAATCAGTAATGGGGATTGAGAATGTGGCCTTTCTACAAGACCACTGGCTGCCTGGAGGAAAGGGAAGGAACTGTTCTAGGCCTGATCTTAAACATAACCAAGTGCATAGAGCAGACTGTGTTAACATCCTGATTTGAACAAAGCCACCATAAAATGACATTTTCAAATAATTGGGCGAAAGCTGAAAGTGACGAGCTGACGCCGGTTAAGTGCTGTTAATTCTGTTAGGTGTGAAAACGGCATCGTGACCTTGTTTTTAATGTCATATTTTTAAAGATACATCTTACGGATTTACAGGTGAGAATCTCACACCACCTAGTAGGTGCTTCGAGACACTTAAGCAACAACAAACGGGAAACACAGGAAGAAAAGGAAGGGAGCCGGCGCAGCACAACCTTGACAATTATCAGCCAGCGTCCTGTGCCACTATGTGGTGGGGATCGGCCAGCGTCCTGTACCACTGCCTGGTGGGTAATGACCAGCGTCCTACACCACTGTGCGGTGGGTATCGACCAGCGTCCTACACCACTGCGTGGTGGGTAATGACCAGCGTCCTACACCACTGCCTGGTGGGTATCGACCAGCGTCCTACACCACTGCCTGGTGGGTATCGACCAGCGTCCTACACCACTGCGCAGTGGGTAATGACCAGCGTCCTACACCACTGCATGGTGGGTAATAACCAGCGTCCTACACCACTGCCTGGTGGGTATCGACCAGCATCCTACACCACTGCGTGGTGGGTGACAGGCAAGGCTTGACATCAGACTGGTTAGATTCGAATCCCAGCTCTGTCATTAATGAGATATGTAACCTTGGTTTCTTAACCTCTCTGTGCCCGTTTCCTCTGCAGTAAAATGGGAACAATTAACTACAAAACCAATTCAGCAGGCTATGCGGAGGCTGCAGGACCCTCAGGACTGTGGGTGATGCCTAAGTTCTGAATTGATTATCAGCTCCAATATTATTCAATATACTTAATATAAAATTAAAGTGTTTAATATCTGCCATATGGAAGACACCAACCAGTGCTCGTTAGACACCCCCTAACTTGAACTGTTCAAAAACAAGGCCAGTCTCCTGATCCCGGCCTCACTGTGTGCCTCCAACTCCACGCTGTGGCTCCAGCCCTCAGCCCATCTCCCCTGCGAGAGTGTAACAATTAACCTGCTCTTTCCATCCACCCACTACACTTTTCCTTTCCAAAAAGTCTTATCATTGCCATGCTGAAAACCTCTGCTGTGCCCATTCGCTAAAGGGTCCAAAGCCCCCAGGTGAGGCAGACAGAGGCACAGTCCAGCTGATTCCAAGGACAATCCTTCTGGTCACATCCACCCCGGACTCTCAGGCTTCTGACTGTCCCTTTTTTCCGAAAGACGCCCTACCACTGCCTGCACGTGTTCACCCCTCCTCAGCCGGCTCTGAAGCCACCTCCCGCCCAGGCCTCTTCCTTGATGCTGCCACACCCAGCAGCGAGCAGGGCGGCTTCACCAGGGCTGGAGCGCGCGCCTGAGCACTGCTCACTGCCATCCAACACACAGCATGCGACGTGCTCCTGACCAGAGCGCAGACCATCTAGTTCCTCCCACACATGGAAGACACCAATGTCTAAGAGAGTTTTCTCACGTTTTACAGTTTTACAGACTCCTAAGTAAAAAGAAAAAGTTGATTGAAAAACACCATCTGAAGCCGGGCGCGGTGGTTCACGCCTGTAACCTCAGAACTTTGGGAGACCGAGGCAGGTAGATCACCTGAGGTCAGGAGTTCGAGATCAGCCTGGCCAACAGAGCGAAACCCCGTCTCCACTAAAAACACAAACACCAGCCGGTGTGGTGGCATGCACCTGCAATCCCAGCTACTCAGGAGGCTGAGGCAGGAGAACTGCTTGAACCCAAGAGGCGGAGGTTACAGTGAGCTGAGATCGCACCACTACACTCCAGCCTGGGCGACAGAGTGAGGCTCTATCTCAGAAGAGAAAAGAAAAGGAAAAGAAAAGAAAGCAAAGCAAAGCAGCACCTGGTGACAACACGCCATGTGGAACACCCACAGGTGGAACATACACCAGGAGGGACAGGTGAGGTTTCTGTTTACCAAAAGCCATTGTGGAGTACAGAAACCAGGTGCACCTAAACGCTCTTCGCCAGCGCTGCGGGAGCCCCTTCCCTGGTGGTGTGTTCTGGAACCTGGCCCGATACTGGCTGGGGTTGTGTATGATTCTCATCTTATACCATTTCCAAGTTCTTACACACATCACCCTTCTCATTAGTTCTGCCTGGTTTGCACTTCAATAGAATCAGGAATATCCTGTGAATTTTTAGTCAACTGCACTTCATTTATATTTCAGGGAAAGAGAACAATCTCAACAGCTCCTGTATTAAAAGAGGAAGGAAATGAAAGAACCAGGGCCAGTCAACACAAGGCCCGGTCCCTGCCCAGGGGAGACAGGGCACTTGGCGTGAGGGTGGGAGCCAAGAGCCAGGCAAGTGCACCAAGCACGAGACGCCACTTCACACCCACGAGAGACTGTCATCAAAGAGATGGACCCTTACAAGTGCTGGCAAGGACATGGAGAAGCTGCAACCCTTGCGTGCTGCTAGTGAGAATGCAAAATGGTGCGGTTGCTATGGGAAACAGTATGGTGGTTCCTTAAAATATCAAAAATAGAATTACCATATGACCTCACAACTGAAAGCAGGGTCTCAAAGAGACATTTATACACCATGTTCACAACAGCATTACTTGCAATACCCAAGGGGTGGAAGCAACCAAGTGTCCATCAACGGACATCCACTAATGGGGAAACAAAACGTAGTCCATTCATACAACAGAACATTATGGCCGGGCACAGTGGCTCACGCCTGGAATCTCAGCACTTTGGGAGGCTGAGGCGGGCAGATCACTTGAGCTCAGGAATTCGCAACCAGCCTGGGCAACACAGAGAAACCCTGTCTCTACAAAAAAAAAAAAAATTTAAAAAAAAGAATACATATATATATATATGTATATATTATTCAGCTTTAAAAAGGAAGGAAATTCAGACACATCCTGCAACACAGATGAATCTTAAGGACATTCTGCTATAAAAAATGAGCCAGGCACAAAAAGACAAATACTGTATGGTCCACTTGTGTAAGGTCCCTAGATAGTCCAAGTCAGAGACACGAAGTAGAAAGGTGGGTGCCGAGGGCTGAGGGGAGGCAGGAATGGAGACTTGACATTTAATGGAGACAGAGCTTCAGCCTGAAATGATGAAGAAATTCTGGAGCGGCTGGTGGCAACAGCGGCAAAATGTGAATATACTTAACAATACCGAGCTTTATACTTGAAAATGGTTAAGATGGTGAATTTTATATACGTATATTTTGTCACAATTTTAAAACAAGTTTAAATGAGTCCTCTCTGTATGACCCAGCACCTTAACTTCATGGTGCTTATCTAGAAACATTCTTGGACATGTACATGTGGAAGAATATACGATGCTGTTTAAACCAGCAGTGCTATTTGTAACAGCAACACACACAAGTGATCATCACGATGACCACCAACATGGGAATGTTTAAAGGAGAGGGCCAGGCGCAGTGGCCCATGCCTGTCATCCCAGCACTTTGGAAGGCCAAGGCAGGTAGATCACGAGGTCAAGAGTTCAAGACCAGCCTGGCCAACATGGTGAAGCCCCGTCTCTACTAAGAATACAAAAATTAGCTGGGTGTGGTGGCCCACGCCTGTAATCCCAGCTACCCGGGAGGCTGAGGCAGGAGAATCGCCTGAACCTGGGAGGCAGAGGTTGCAGTGAGCCAAGATTACGCCACTGCGCTACAGCCTGGGTGACAGAGCGAGACTCTGTCTCGGAAAAAAATAAAACAAACAAGAAACAAGATATACTCTTCGATACCTAGTCTATCACTTTTTTTTTTTTTTTTGAGACAGGGTCTCACCGTCACCCAGGCAGGAGTGCTGTGAGGCAATCACAGCCCACTGCAGAGTCTTGAACTCCTGGGCTCAAACGATCTTCCCATCTGGGCCTCTCAAAGTGCTGGGATGACAGCATGGGCTACTGAGCTCAGCCTCCTGGTGTCTAATTATTATGCAACAGCTCACAAAGTTGATCTCTATGTACTGACATGGAAAGAGCTCTCTGAAATACTGTGAAATAGAAAAGCAAATACACAAGAGTAAGTCACCCTGCATTCCTCACTTCCAAATTCTACATGACATCCGGTGGCAAATCTAGTCTCTGCCTTCAAAATACATGAGAAATCCCATCGCCTCTCACACCAGCAGCACTGGCCATCTGATCTTTTGCGCAGTCTTCCCCACGTCACCTTGAGCCTTAACATAGTAAATCCCATTAAAATGTAAGTCAGATCACGCACCAGTCCTCTGTTCCTCTGTTTCAAACATTCTAGTGGCTTCCCATCTTGCTCAGAATAAAAGCAAGTTCTTTCCAAGAGCCTGCGTGTACACTGCTTCTGTTCACCACGACTGACCAGAGCTCCTCAGCCTCATCTCCATGCGTCTGCTCCACGCCAGGCACAGCAGCCAACATGGTGGGCACCTGTCCAGGATCTGGCCCTCACAATTACAGTCATTCCCACCTGGAGCCCCTTCCTCCCAGATGTCTATGCAGCTTCTCTCTCTCACCCTCCTCAGCTCTTTATTCACACGTCACACGACAATCACAGGTATGCAAAAAAATGTGTACATATGCTATGTGTCCTTTTTTCTTTTTCTTTTGAGATGGAATCTTGCTCTGTCACCCAAACTGGAATGCAGTGGCTCAGTCTCAGGCCACTGCAACCTCTGTCTCCCAGGTTCAGGTGAATCTCCTGCCTCAGCCTCCTCAGTAGCTGGGATTACAGGTGCGCACCACTGCACCCAGCTAATTTTTGTATTTTTAGTAGAGATGGGGTTTAACCATGTTAGTTAGGCTGGTCTCGAACTCCTGACCTCATGATCCACCCGCCTCCGCCTCCTAAAGTGCTGGGATTACCAGCGTGAGCCAGCGCACCCAGCCGTGTCCATTTTTTAAAAGCGAACAAAATGTCAACCAATACACAGAGTGCAATTTCATTATGTTAAAAAGTACATACTCACAAAAACAACAGCATACAGCTCAACACAAAAACAATAGCATATAGCTCAATTATATATGTACACGCACAAAAATACTCCCAAAGGACACATACCAAACTCACAATACAACATATTTCTGAGGAGGAGGTGGGATCCAGTGACCAGAGAAAACTGTAGCTTTATTTGTAATGTTTGATTTTTTTCCACAATAAGATTAAACAAACAGACTTCTTTTGTAATTGAAAACAAAGTCCTTTCCAGTGTAAAAAAGGGAATGGAGAACAAGCAGTCACAGTCAGTCACTCCTGGGGAATGGAGAACAAGCAGTCAGTCAGTCACTCCTGCAGCAGTGCACCACTCCCATCAGGACACTCACTTCCTCTTGTACAAAGACATCCACAACAGCAGATCAGAGCTCAGAACAGGTCACCACGGCCATCCACGGATGTGACCAGTTCAGTCAGGATGGACTCAGTGGATGACACAGACCTTTACACACCTGCTGTCCATGCAGTGATATGACACCAACCAAGGAGAATGCAGAAGCAAATTCATCACCCATGACAAATACAAACGTGTGCATGAGAATACACAAAACACGCAGCTAAGTGAGGGTAATCAAATGGACAGCAGTTGGACAATGGGCTAAAATTATCTTTTCTAAGTATTTCCATAATATTATAAAACTAACCCTTTTAAAAACCTCGTTTACACAGTACAAATGCTCTACATTGATATTTCTCTTCACAATAAAGCAGATATGTTTATTCTTCCCAAGTGATCATTTCAAGAGCCTCCAGCAAGCACAGGCATCAGTGTGGCCCTCCATGTGTTCTGAGCAGGAGGACTGCAGCACTGGCAGCCGGCCACGGCCCAATGTGGGATAAAAGAGTCCAGCAGCGTGGCAAGGTATGAGATCAACATATGAAAATGGGCCGTGTTTAGAGGCAGAGCTTGCAGTGAGCTAATATCACGCCACTGCACTCCAGCCTGGGTGACAGAGCAAGACTCCATCTCAAACAAAAAAAAAGAAAATGAGCTGTGTTTATATAAACTACCAATGAAGAACATAAAAATGAAATTTCAAGAACAGTTCCAGGCTGGGCACAATGGCTCACTCCCATAATCCCAGCACTTTGGAAGGCCAAGGCAGGCAGATCACTAGAGGTTAGGAGTTCGAGATCAGCCTGGCCAACATGGTGAAGCCCCGCCACTACTAAAAACACAAAAATTAGCCAAGTGTGGTGGCACATGCCTGTAATCCCAGTTACTCAGGAGGCTGAGGCAGAATAATCACTTGAACCCAGAAGGTGGAGCTTGCAGTGAGCCGAGATTGTGCCACTGCACTCCAGCCTGGGCAACAGAGCGAGACTCCATCTAAATAAATAAATAAATAAAAATTCCAAACTAAAAATGATACTAAAGAAATAAATTTATCAAAAGAAGTTCAAGCTTGTACAATGAAACTACAAAAATACTTCAAATAAATTAAAGAAGTTCCAATTAAATAGAAAGACACCCCACGTTGAAGGATCAGAGACCACACTGTGAAGACAATGACATGATGACGTGCTCTGACGTTGTCTTTTCCGGCTACTATACCAAACTACCTTCCTGTGGGTGGCACAGACCCAACAGAAATTTATTTGTTTAAGCTCTGTAGGCTCGTAAATCCAAGATCAATGTGCTGGCAAATTGGGAGTGTGGCCGGGCTCTCGTTTCCAGGCTCATGGCCTGCCATCTTCTTGGTGTGTCCTCATGTGACGGGAAGGAGTCTCTCCCAAGCCTCTTTTCTAAGGCACTAATCCCATTCATGAGAACTCTGCCTCATGACATAAGCATCTCCCGAAAGCCTCCCCTGCTAACACTAACACCTTGGTGAGGTAGCATCTTAACATACTAATTGTTATTAATTCAGGCAATAGCACTACCTAAACTGACCCAATGCAGCCCCAAGTAAAATCTCAACTTGCTTGGCTATTGTTCTTGTTGCCGAAAATGATAAGCTGATCCTAAAATTCATAAGGAAATTCAGAGGGTTCAGATTTCCAAAACAACCTGGAAAAAGAAGGATAAAGCTAGAGGACTCACACTTCCCTATTTCAAAACTTAATACACAGCTGCAATAATCAGAGCAGTGTGTTTCTGGCAAAAAGTCAGACATACACATCAATGGAATTGAATTATGAACCTAGAAATAAGCCCTTACCTTTACAGTATACTGATATTCGACAAGAACAGACCAGGAATTTGACAAGGAAGAGCTTTCAATGGTGAAAGAATGGTCTTCTCCAACAATGTTGCTGGGGCAACTGGACTACCACACACAAAAGAATGAAGTTGGGGCAGGGAGCAGTGGCTCACGCTTGTAATCCCAGCACTTTGGGAGGCCGAGGCAGGCGGATCACGAGATCAGGAGACCGAGACCATCCTGGCTAACACAGTGAAACCCCATCTCTACTAAAAATACAAAAAATTAGCTAGGTGTGGTGGCGGGCACCTGTAGTCCCAGCTACTCGGGAGGCTGAGGCAGGAGAATGGTGTGGACCCAGGAGGCGGAGCTTGCAGTGAGCCGAGATTGTGCCACTGCACTCCAGCCTGGGTGACAGAGCAAGACTCCATCTCAAAAAAAAAAAAAGAATGAACTTGGACCCCTACCTCACGCCGTGTATAAAAATTGACTCAGCTGGGCACAGTGGTCCACACCTCTAATCCCAGTGCTCTTGGAGGCCAAACAGCTTGAGACCAGGAGTTCCAGACCAGCATGGGCAACATGGCAAACCCCAGTCTCTACAAAAAATACAAAAACTAGCTGAGGATGGGGGTGCACACCTGTGGTCCCAGTTACTCAGGAGGCTGAGGTGAAAGGAATGCCTGAGCTCCAGAGGTCAGGGCTACAGTGAGCCATGATTGCACCACTGCACTCCAGCCTGGGTCACAGAGCTAGACTCCATCTCAAAAAATTTAAAAATTTAAAAATTTTTTAAACTGCCTCGAAATAGATAAAAAACAAATATGAGATAAAACTATAAAACTCTTAGAAGAAAACACAGGGGTAAATCTTCACAAGTTTGAGTTAGGCAACAATTTCTTAAATTATGACACCAAAAGCACGAGCAACCAAAGAAAAAACAGATAAATTGGACGTCATCAAAACTAAAAACATCTGTGCTGCAAAGGACACCATCAAGAAATAAAAAGACAAGGAACAAGAGAAAACACTTCCAAGTCATGTATCTGGTAAGGGCCCAGTATCTGGAAAATATAAAGGACTCTTCCAAGTCTGACACAGTGGCTCACACCTGTAATCCAGCTAGTCAGGAGACTGAACTGGGAGTGCCACCTGAGTCTAGGGGCTGGGGACCAGCCTGGGCAACATAGTGAGATCCCATGACTGACTGACTGACTAAATAAATAAATAAATACTCTTACAATGCAATAAAAAGATAAATTTCAAAATGGGCAAAAGATTTGAATAAACGTTTCTCCAAAGATATGCAAACAGCCAATAAATACATGAAAAGATGGCCGACATCATTCATTATGCATTACAGAAATGCCAGTCAAAACCATGATGACATACCACGGTGCTCCCACTAGGAGCTACAATCAACAAAATGGACAGTAAAAAGTGTTGGTGAGGAGTAGAGAAATCTGAACCCTCATGCATTGCTAACGGAAATACAAAATGATGCAGTTACCATGAAAAACTGTTTGTCAGTTTGACCTCGGGAAGTTAAACACAGAATTACCACATGATCCAGCAATTCCACTCCTAGGTGTACACCCCGAAGAACTGAAAACAGATACTTGCATGTACATGTTGGAAGCAGCACTATTCACAAGACCCAAAAGACAGGAAAAAACTCATGTGCCCATGAATAGATGAATGGATAAACAGAACACAGTATATATCCAGGAATGGGTTCTGATACCTGCTACAACATGGATGAATCTTGAAAACCTTATGCTACATGACATAAGCCAGACACAAAAGGACAAACACTGTATAATTCCACTTACATGAAATACCGGGTTTAAGCAAATTCACAGACAAAAAGTCTATCAGGGGTTCCCAGGGGCTGGGAGGAAGAAGGTAAGAGAAATTACTGTTTAAGGGATACAGAGTTTCGGCTTGGGGTGATGAAAATGTTTTGGAAACAGACAATGATGATGGTTACAACGGCTGTTATGCGACACTGTGAAGGTACTTAATGCCACTTAACAGCACACTTAGAAATGGTTAATGCCACTTAACAGCACACTCAGAAATGGTTAAAGTCATAAAATTTAAGTATATTTTATTACAATAAAAAAACCAGCAAGGGGAAAAAAAATTTAGAGGTATACAAATCAACTTTATAGATGCAATCATAAACTTCTTTAATTTGTGGCTATGAAACCAATGCAATTATTAGAAAGGACTCCTTTAAAAGGAAAAATACAATGTATATGCAACAATTAAAATCAGAAAATAACTTTCGTGGAGTAAAAAAACAGGACATAGCAAAATACCACATATATATTTTAAGCATACATATAAATTTTCTGATGTTGACTAGTTATATCATAATTCAGTAAAAGAATGGCTTTGTACGATGGGTGTGGTGGCACATGCCCATAATCCCAGCACTTTGGGAGGCTGAGGTGGAGATCACCTGAGCTCAGGAGTTCAAGAGCAGCCTCAGTAAAGTGGTAAAACCCTGTTTCTACCAAAAATAGAAAAAATTAGCCAGGCCTAGCAACACATACCTGTGGTCCCAGCTACTTGGGAGGCTAAGGCAGGAGGATCACTTGAGCCTGGGAGGTGGAGGTTGCAGTGAGCCAAGATCGCACCACTGCACTCCAACGTGGGTGACAGAGTGAGACCCCATCTCAAAACAAAAACAAAACAACAACAACAACAACAACAAAGAATGGCTTTGTAGGAAATACACACTAACGTATTTAGGAATGAAGGGGCATCTAGGAGGCAACTTTCAAAGGGCTCAAGAAAAACATCTCATTTGTCACACTTGCAACTTTTCTATTCAATTGAAATTACTTCAAAATAAAAACAGTCGGCTGGGCACAGTGGCTCACCGCTGTAATCTCAGCACTTTGGGAGGCCAAGGCGGGCAGACTGCTTGAGTCCAGGAGTTCAAGACCAGCCTGGGCAACATGTCAAAACCTTGTCTCTACCAAAAATACAAAAATTAGCCAGGCGCAGTGGCGCATGTTCCTGCAGTCCCAGCTACTCAAGAGGCTGAAGTGGGAGAATCACCTGAGCCCTGGAGGTTGAGGCTACAGTGAACCGTGACTGCAACCACTGCACTCCAGCCTGGGTGACAGAGTGAGGCCCTGTCTCAAAAACAAGCAAAAACAGCAACAAAAAAAACAGTTGATAGAAAAAATGAAATATATACAAAACAATATTATATTGCTGACGGGTTCAAGCATATCTCTAAAAAATTAACGCCAAGGATCTTGAAGGACATACATCAAACTCATCACAACACAATCTGTGGGGTGGAGACTGAGGGTAGGTGGGACATTCTACTTGAATGGGATTTGATTTTGAAAAGATAAACTATTATCACTGTAGGATTTCATTTTTTAATTTACGTAAAGGAAATTAATAGAGAAAAAATAAAAACCACGCAGAAGTCAATTCCTTTAGCACTCACGTATGACCTTCCACACATTTTTCTGTGCAAATATGCTGATAAAGGTGTAATTTACACATTTCATATAAATGAGATACTACACATACTGTTAGGCAACCACTTTTCCCTTAACCAGTGTGAGCAAAAAAACCTACATCACAGCCAGTCATGGGGGCGCACCTGCAGTCTCAGCCACTGGGCCGGAGCCATGATGGTGCCACCACACTCCAGCCTGGGCAACGTAACAAGGCCCCATCTCTATTATTAATTAATTCATATACACACACAGTCATTAAATGTTTGGAAGGTTATACATGAATGTTAAAGGAATTGGCTTATGTGTAGTTTTTACTGCCCGCCCCCAGCCTTATTAATTCCCTGAGGCACCAGCAGAAATTCTCACTACTATTTAGCCTTATTGTAGCACCAAACAGCAGATCAGCTTTTACCTCAGGGACTTTGATCTCTTGTCTACAAAGGCCATTTTAACAAAGATTCAAATGAGTGTAATATATTCTGTCTCTGAGCCTGTATCCCATAGTAGCAGCTTCACTGATCTGATTTTAATAAAGTCTATTAAATGAGAATGCCTGTCAAACAGTGACCTAACTAATTCATGCAACAGTAAACCTATGTAACAGAAACACAATTTTGGCTTTTATGCTTATTAATATAACTGAATCCAGTTGTGGAAAGAACTAGAAACTGAAAGAAAAGTGGTGTGCGAAAGCCCGGAGAATCCAGGGTTAAGGCCGGGGCACACAGGCCTTTCCACCTGCCTCCCAGTTCCACCTGGTGCAGGGTGTGGGCGCTCACTCGCACATGCAGGGCAGCCCCTGCAGGCAGCAGACCTGTTTACAGCTGGACTAGAGCTACTCATTGTCTTAGGGGCCCAGCACTGCCTGTCCAGTAACAGAAACCACATCCTTCCCCCACTCTCCAGCCGTGGGGCCTGCGGGTCTCAGTGGAGCACTGAGCCTAACAGAGCAGCCGCCATCCTCAGGGGGTTCGATGTGAGGCCAGGGACAGCTCATGGACCACAGCGAAGGCGGCACACATGAGTAAAGCCTCTCCAAGCTCCTTGTCATGTGAGGTGACAAGTGGCCTCTTTAGCAGAAGCTGATCTAAGCTGGTTTCTGCCATCTGGTGAACAGGCCCAGGGTCACACCTCTACCTCAAAGCATCCCGGAGACTAGCAAACTCAAGCACAGCCCTGCAACTCTGGCTGCCGGGGAGACGCTCACTACAGCAGCCTGAACTTAGCTAGTTCAGCCTACGTTCAGGCTAGTACAGGCTAAGATTTGAGAAAGATAAAAGTTCTCAATCAAAAAATGACTTCTTAGAAATCATAAATTTTCCATCAAAAATAATAAAATCAGTATTCCCTCACATAACACATAAAGGTTGGTACTGGGGAAAAAAACCACAGTTCACTTGACATTTTTAACTTTTTGAGATTTTCAAGTACTTAATAAAACCCAAACCCAGTGGCTGTTTTATACAGAGGACAGTTTTGGCCAGGTGTGGTGGCTCACACCTGTAATCCCAGCACTCTGGGAGGCCGAGGCTGCGGATCACAAGGTCAGGAGATCGAGACCATCCTGCCTAACACGGTGAAAACCCGTCTCTACTAAAAATAAAAACTAGCCAGGCGAGGTGGTGGCGCCTGTAGTCCCAGCTACTGGGGAGGCTGAGCCAGGAGAATGGCGGGAACCCAGGAGGCGGAGGTTGCAGTGAGCCGAGATCGCGCCACTGCACTCCAGCCTGGGGGACAGAGCAAGACTCCGCCTCAAGAAAAAAAAAAAAAAAGAGGATGGTTTCAATGTGACGAGAGCTTCCCGCATCAGTGACCCGCCTCACACTTATGTACCAGACCCACTACAAACTTTCCAGGGAGTGAATGAGCACAAGGTCTCACCACACAAACACCTGCAGGGACACATGGACTTAGCAAAAGTCAGATCTGCTCAAAATACAGGAGGGAAAAGCAGAATGAGTGCGTGCGATCCAGAGGTGCAGGGGAGACTCGGGTGCCTCGGCACCGGCCATGCCTCATGGGAAACTGGAGACAGAAGAGAAAGTGGACGGGCGTGGGAGGTTTCCTGGGGACAAAGGAGGCCTGTGAAGGTGTCAGGAAAGCAAACACATGTGACCTGGACAAGTAGGGAAATTAGGAAATACCAAGGCAGTGGATAATTCTGAATTGGTGGAGAGAAAAAAACAATGTATTCTGCTACTACAAATAACGAAGGAATTTTAGTCGAAGCAGTTTTGTACTGTTTTTGTATCAATAATATATTAAGCCAAGTTCCTCAGGAACTATAATTACATATTTTATAGGCCAAAAGAATTTGTAGGATGTGTAATGCAGATACTACAAAATTTAAGCAAAATCCTGGGGCCTGGAGCTGAATACAATTCTTAGGCTTCCAATGTCATCCCTGCATGCTCAGGTGCTGGTTATAGATACATGGCAAAAACACTGAAAATGTGGCAGATTCCATCACCTGCCCCAGCAGGACAGCTCCCCGGGGACAGAGAGCTGAACCACGCGGCTGTCCCCCCTTTCTTGCTTGTAGTTCTCAAGAAAAACTGTCCAGCGTGCTGGGAATGCAACACCCTGGGATAAGGAGCAGCTGCGAGTGGCCTGGGCTCTGCTCCCGTCCCTCCCACAACAGGGTGTTCTAAAACTCAGGCCAGCGGGTCAGGTGGCCCCGAGTATAAAACCCAGAATAGAGAGCACTTTTGGGGTCTCCCAACTGCAGTACAACATGGGGCACACACAGATATGCACACAAGACCCCGTCCACCCTGGGCGCTCTCCTGAGCCTTGGAGGCCAGATCACCACGAGCCCCATCGTCCCCTCCTCATCCGTGAGTGACGAGCCTGCTTCACGCAACTCGCACACGAGTGTCCGGCCTCACCAGTCTCATGCAACGGCCCTGGTGCAGTGTGCGGAGCAGCTTGGGGTTAGGGTCCGCACAGGTGGTGCCCCGCGCACAGTCCACCTTCTTTGCATAGCCCCACACTGAGGTCTCTCTGGAAGACTGCAGTATCTAATTTCCAACTACCTTCTGCCATGGCTGCTAAGAAAATATGGTGCAGGACCATCTCACAAGGGACAAATGGTACTGATGAAAAACACTGGTATCTCACACAGAATGTGAACAGTACGATCTCTACCTTTTTTCATGGATTATTCCTTCTGGTAAATCTATACATAATTTATTTCCATGCAAATTATGACCTACTTGATAATTGTTTTTTTGAGATAGAATCTGGCTCTGTCGCCCAGGCTGGAGTTCAGTGGCCCAATTTCAGCTCACTGCAACCTCCGTCTCCCAGGTTCAAGTGACTCTCCTGCCTCAGCCTCCCAAGTAGCTGGGATTACAGGCGTGCATCACCATGCCCGGCTAATTTTGTATTTTTAGTAGAGACGGGGTTTCTCCATGTTGGCCAGGCTGGTCTTGAACTCCTGGCCTCAAGTGATCCGCCCGCCTCGGCCTCCCAAAGTGCTGGGATTATGGGCGTGAGCCAGTGCACCTGGTCCCACTTGATGCTTTTAATAGCATAAGCAACTAAAAAAAAAAAAAATCCACAAGACTTTAATGTAGAAACAGGAATACAATACAAGATACAGATACAAGATAAAGGGGCACTGCACATCAGCAGGAAGGGAGAATAATAAAACACTCACTGAGACACTGAGGTACTGGGAGGAGAAGGCCATCAGCATTGCAGATCAATGAATGAAAGAATCGTAAAACAATAAATCACAGAAACAGCAGGAAAAATACCTGACAGCCCTGAAACAAGGAACTCCTGATTATAAGCATAATACCAAGGCCAGAAATCAGAGAGGAAAAGCTTTACAGATTTAAATACCAAAATATTTCAAACATTTATGCGGTAAAAATGAATGAATAAACTTTCAAACACAGAAAAAAATATAAGATGTATTTGGCTAAGTACAGTAGCTTTACTTACTCTTAACTCTATAAGGAAAGAACTACAAATCAGGTTTTTTAAAAAAAGACAACATAAAAACAGGCAAATGAATTAAAGAGGCATTCCCAAATGGCCAACAGACATATAGGAAAATGCTCAGCCCCATCAGTGCTCATGAATTAGTAAGGAGAGGAGGAAATACCTCCCAGTGCCTTCTGTGAGAACAGCATTACACAGAAAACAAAGGGAACTCCACGTCAGTCCTCTCACACTTCAGTAACCCCTAACAAAACATCAGCAAATGAATGCAACCACTTGTCAAGAGGATGCCACACTGAGGACCACCAAGACATATCATCCCAGGTGCAAGGCTGCTCGAACCTGAAGACCAATCACAACAGTCCCCTGATCCGTGGATTTGCCACAGCTTCAGTTACCCACAGTCAACCACAGTCCAAAAATATCAAATGAAAAATTCCAGAAATAAACAACTTCTCAGGTCGGGCACAGTGGCTCACGCCTGTAATACCAGCACAGGCGGGCAGATCACGAAGTCAGGAGTTAGAGACCAGCCTGGCTAAAAGGGTGAAACCCCGTCTCTACTAAAAGCACAAAACTTAGGCGGGTGTGGTGGCGGGCGCCTGTAATCCCAGCTACTCAGGAGGCTGAGGCAGGAGAATCACCTGAACCCGGGAGGTGGAGGTTGCAGTGAGCCAAGATCGCGCCACTGCACTCCAGCCTGGGCGACACAGCGAGACTCTGTCTCAAAAAAAATAAAATAAATAAACAACAACTTCTCAGTTTTCAGCTGCACACTGCTCTGAGTAGCATGCTAACTCTCACACTGCCCCATCAGTCCTGCCCGGGATGTGAGTCCTCTCTGTCCCCATGTCCATCCTGTACCCACTGTCCATCATCTCCCTCATCAGATCACAAGGTGACGACGACTGAATAGAGTGCAGTATATTTTTCTGGGGGTTGGGGGGACATTTATATAAACTTTTACTGTGCCTAATTTATAAACGAAACTTTACCATCGGTATATGTGTCTAAGAGAAAACCTGGTATATAGAGAGTTCAGTACTATCTGTGATTTCAGGCATCAGCCAGGGATCTCAGAAGGCACCGTCCCAGGTGAGGGGGGCTACTGCAACGCAGCGAGACAGGGACACCAGACAGAACACCCACGGCTGCACACAGGGCGCTGACATGGACAGAAGGACAGAAAGCACACGATCGTGACAACGGAGGGAGAAAAAGCATTTCACAAAATTATTTCACAATAAAAAGTTCAACCTGATAAAGGATATCTATGAAAATCTTGTGGTTAATAACTTACTCAGCAGCGTTACGGTGCAAGGCTTAATGCTTCCCCACAGCGACCAGGAAAAGTCATGGAGGTGCCACTTCCACAGCCTTCAGACACTGTGTTGGGGGCACTAGCAGTGTCATCAGGAGAGAAAAAAACCAAATAACAAGAAACAAAAATGGCCCATAATCTTACCACCAACAGTAAACATCTTAGTATATCCCTTACAGACTTTTTATATTAATTGGTTATATAATATACTGGTTTTTAATCTATTTTTCCACTAAACCTGATTAAGATTTTAATAATACAATTTTTGTTTTTTTTTTTGAGACGGAGTCTCGCTCTGTCGCCCAGGCTGGAGTGCAGTAGCGTGATCGTGGCTCACTGCAAGCTCCGTCTCCTGGGTTCATGCCATTCTCCTGCCTCAGCCTCACGAGCAGCTGGGACTACAGGTGCCTATCACCTCCCCGGCTAATTTTTTTTTTTTTGGATTTTTAGTAGAGACGAGGTTTCACCGTGTTGGCCAGGATGGTCTCAATCTCCTGACCTCGTGATCCGCCTGCCTCCCAAGGTCCTAGGATTACAGGTGTGAGTCACCGCGCCCAGCTGACAACACTATTTTTTTAAGATACACAACAGTGTTGTGTTATATAGTAACAGCACAATCCACCCAACCAACTCTTTTTGTCAATTAAAAACACCACTGGGGCTGACTCTGTGTACACCCTTCATTAAGAATGTCTAGTCCTGGCTAACACCATGAAACCCAATCTCTACTAAAAATACAACAAATTAGGCAGGCGAGGTGGTGGGCACCTGTAGTCCCAGCTACAGGGAGGCTGAGGCAGGAGAATGGCGTGAACCCGGGAGGCGGAGCTTGCAGTGAGCCGAGATCGTGCCACTGCACTCCAGCCTGAGCAACAGGGCAAGACTCCGTCTCAAAAAAAAAAAAAAGCATGTCCAGTCCGGCAAGTCCTGGTGGCTCAAGCCTATAATCCCAGCACTTCAGGAGGATGAGGTAGGCAGATCCCTGGAGTCCAAGAGTTCAAGACCAGCCTGGGCAAAATGGCAAAACCCCTGTCTCTACAAAAAAATACAAAAATTAGCCAGGCATGGCGCCACACGCTGTAATCCCAGCTACTTGGGAGGCTTGAGGCAGGAGAATCGTTTAAACCTCGGAGGTGGAGATTGCAGTGAGCAGGGATTGCGCCACTGTACTCCAGCCTGGGCAACAGAGTGAGACTCTGTTTCAAAAACGAAAAAAAGGCCAGGCGTGGTGGCTCATGCCTGTAATCCCAGCACTTTGGGAGGTCGAAACAGGTGGATCACCTGAGGTCAGCAGCTCAAGACCAGCCTGGCCAACATGGTGAAACCCTGTCTCTACTAAAAGTACAAAATTAGCCGGGCGTGGTGGTGGGAGCCTGTAATAATCCCAGCTATTTGGGAGGCTGAGGCAGGAGAATCACTTGAACCCGGGAGGCAGGGGTTGCAGTGAGCCAAGATCGCACCACTGCACTCCAGCCTGGGTGACAGAGCAAGACTCCGTCTCAAAAATAATAAAAAATTAAAATAAATTTAAAAAGTAAAAAAGAGAAAATGAACATCATTACTCATGCTCCCTCACACCAACCCCTCCTATTGGCCACCAAATTCTATGCCTCTTAAATATTCCATCAAATTCCACTGCTACCTTCTTATTTTAAGCCACATTATTCCTCAAGTCAGTGGTAATAGGAATAATCTAGCAACTCATTTTCTAATTCCAGTCTCTCCCCTTTTCAGTCTAGCATCTATTCTGCAGTTAAAATTATCTTTCTAAAATTGTGACCTTACCATCATCTTCTTTAAAAATTCAGTGGCTTCCCACTGCCCATGGAATCAAGTTCACACTTCATGACAAGGCACAGAAGGAGCTGCAGCAATCTAGGCCAGGCGTGCGGCCCCCGGGCCAAATCCAGCCCAGCCTGCTTTCTTCCTTCCCACAAGCTAAGAATGAATTTTTTTTTTAATTTTTTAAGTTGTAAAAATAAAAAAGAATATGCATCAGGGACCTTATGCGGCCCACAACCCACATACCTGGTCCTTTACAGAAGTTTGCAGATTTCTAACCTAGCCCAACGATTTTCAGGTCAGAAATCCTACGTACCAGTCATGCCGAGCTACTTAAAATTCCAGCAGCAGTATGGTCCAGACCATCACCCTTCCCCCTGCTTCCCGCGACTCTCCAACTATGCAGCGAGCTTTCTGGGCTCAGATGGCCCTTGCAGCTCATCACGGGCTGCCCTGTGGTGACCCACACAAGGCTGCCTCCCACTTACAGAAGAAGCCCTATTCACCTTTGCAATCCCGGCACTTAGCATGGGCACAAAATACGTATTCTACAACTACTGCAAGAATATACTTCAAGATGATGATTAAATACAAATGGCGGGTCTCACACACCAGGAGGTGAGTCGTACAATCGTAGGCAGACTGCAGGAGGCAAGCCACAGCTACCTGAACTTGCTCTTCAAGACTGGACAGAACACAAAGAAAGAGCGCTGGAGCCAAGAATCGGGGCATCCGGGGACACTGGCCAACAGTGAGATTCTCCGTCAGCCTGCAGAGTGTGGGAGAGCCAGAAAAGGGGACAGAATTCTGAGAGATTTACTGTGGGTTTAATTTATATCATGTTGGTGTTCTTTGATAGGCGCCAGTGAAGAGCACAATCCTGCTTAATGTCTTTT
This sequence comes from Piliocolobus tephrosceles, assembly GCF_002776525.5. Lineage (NCBI taxonomy): Eukaryota > Metazoa > Chordata > Mammalia > Primates > Cercopithecidae > Piliocolobus > Piliocolobus tephrosceles. The sequence goes on from NC_045447.1 coordinate 585,954, forward strand.
GGCCCCTGGAATTTGGTCTCAGAACAGGGCTCGATGGAGAGGTTGGCCCTCAGGAGCCCTGGTGCAGGTGGGTCACGCATGCAGCCCCCCTCGCCCCGTCACTGCCTCGTAAACGGCAGCATGTGTTATGGTGCTGGTCTTCCAAGCTCGCTGTGCTCCAGGCCCTGTGAGGAATGACTTGGTGTTTTAGAACGTCTCCCTGCCCACCCCGGATCTCCCCACTGCCTCTCTCCACTAACTGTATTTCAACCAGAGTGTGAAAAAAGCAGCTTTAGCGGTCAGCACCTGTCTGGGCCTCCTGGGCTCTATTTTCCAAGACAACAGATTGTCCTGTCCCCGACCAAGGCCTCAGCCCCCAGGCTCCAGAGAACAGTGCAGCCCAAGGAGGGACCCACAGACCTCCAGAAACCCCTAGTATTGGCTCCGGGAGGCTAAGTAACATGTCGATCCATAGAGATGCTATATTTTAATCTTACTATATTCATAGGAATGTTTTCATTTTCTATCTTTTCAATTCATACATACTCTCACACAATTACCACCATGAAATGACGGGCCTTAACATTTTTCTATTGTGAGAAACAAGTTTTGAGGACACTGAAGAACACTGGCAGCCCCAGCCAGAGCCTCCCTGGGGGCAGGGCCAGTGCCAGGCAGGGCAGCAGCGCAGTTTGGCCGGGAGTTGTCTGTTATAAAGCACAGGCTGGGAGTGCGGGTCTGAGGGAGGACACAGACGTGACCCCCACACACTCCCTGGCGCATTCTCCGGGCTGGAGCTTCATGCTGCCTTCAGCTCAGCCGCCAAGGACACTGCAGCTGGACACGGCTGCCCTGCCTCCCAGGACACCCATCTCCTCTTCTGAACAACATGAGACATTAAAAATAAGGCTGTACAGAACTTACACACCACGAAAAAAAAAGAAGCCTATTTCTTTTTTTCAGATCAGAAAAGTAACTTGAGTAACAGTGCTACCAGAAATACAACAAACATAAAAGCAGCAGTCGAGAGTGGGAAGGGACCATAAACCTCTGGGGGTGTGGTCCAGGCCAGCTCTGAGCACCACCGGGCACCCAGACTAGCACACAGGTAAGGGGTGTCCAATAAACACCTGCTGGGAGCCTCCCACACACTCTAGGATGTCACTCTAAGATGAGACAACCCTGATGCAAAAGGAAGGTAAGGTTCTTTGCTAAGCACTTCAAAGCAGAATCATCTTAAACTGGCAAAAAAAAGCAACCCGTATAAAACTGTGGTTCCTTCGTTCTCAAGCTACGTCCAGCCCGGCGTCAGCCTTTGGACTTAGAACAAAGGCACCACCTTGTGGTTAGAAGTGTAAATGCAGACTACATGCAGAAAACCGCAAGATACAGTAATATTAATAAATTCTCTGCAATCAGAAAAGTTCCTGGCCTATAGAAGACCACATTCCTACTCATGTCAGAGATTCCTTTTTAAATGTCTCCACCACACTGCTCTGTAATACAATTGAGACAGCATGGGAAAACAAACACACATTCATAGCTGAATTTCATTCAAAATCTCCATGTTGATAAAAAGACAGTAAAACCTAAGGAGCTGACTATTTTGAAGGATGTGACACAAAAATGTGAAACTTATCCCCAATCAGAATGTCAGCTCTATGAGAGGCAGACACTGGCTGGCTGGTTGGTTCACTGACGTACTGCAGCAGGCGCTTTGGTTTATGGTAAAACAGCAATTCTCAAACTTTTCATTCTCAGGACCACGCCACAGTCTAAACAGCACCGAGCACCCCAAAGAGATTTTGTTCACGAGTTATCAGAATGGTACCAAGTTAGTCTGACCACGTCAAACTCCCTTTACAAAAAACAATAAACCCATTACATGTTAACATAAAATAACTTTATGAAAATGAACTATTCTTAAACAAAAAAAAGGAGACAAAAGTGATGTGGTTTTACATTTGTGCACATACCTTTTCCAGTCAGCAGAGCCAGATGCTCGCATGGCCTGCCGCACGCCCTCTGTGGCACCATCACACACCTCGTGCCTGACACTCAGCACAGAATGAGAGTGAAAGGTAAATAATTCCTTCTGTACGTAGCTGGAGCCCTGGAAGAATCCTGGGGTCTCTGCACTGTCATGTCTGCTGGACAGGAAGTGCTGGGGGAGCTTCACTGAGTGGAGGGAGAAGGAGCGCAGCACGAACACAAGGACTAAGGGTCCACGGCCTCTGCGCAGCCACGTGTGGGGGCAAGGCCTGGGCCACAGCACGCAGGATTGGGGTCCTTATTTCATCAGGATTCCAAGTATAGGATTCAGGCCCAGGCAGGGTGGTTGATGCCTGTGACTCCAGCACTTTGGAAGGCCAAGGCTGTGGAAAGCTTGAGCGGAGGGGTTCAAGCTCATCCTGGACAACACCGCAAAACCCCGCCTCTACAAAACACACCTCAAAAATCAGCTGGGCATGGGGGACATGCCTGCAGCCCCAGCTAATTGAGAGGCTGAAGTGGGAGAATAGCTTGCACCCAAGAGGCAGAGGTTGCAATGAGCCAAGGTCACGCAACTGCACTCCAGCCTGGACGACAAAGCGAGACTCTGTCTCCAAAAAAAAAAGAGAAGAAAAAAGAAAAGGACTCAGCTCTTCGGGTCTCTGGGTCGCTTTGTTTTCACACCTTCCCTTCAGGTTCTTACTATATATGTATATATATATATATATATTTTGTTTTTTTTTTTTAAGACGGAGGGTCGCTCTGTCGCCCGGGCTGGAGTGCAGTGGCCAGATCTCAACTCACTGCAAGCTCCGCCTCCCGGGTTAACGCCATTCTCCCGCCTCAGCCTCCCAAGTAGCTGGGACTACAGGTGCCTGCCACCTCGCCAGGCTAGTTTTTTGTATTTTTTTAGTAGACACGGGGTTTCACCGTGTTAGCCAGGATGGTCTTGATCTCCTGACCTCGTGATCCGCCCATCTCAGCCTCCCAAAGTGCTGGGATTACAGGCTTGAGTCACCGCGCCCGGCCTATATATTTTTAAGTGATACGCATTAATCACAGGAATTAAGTTATATATAAATGAGGGTTTCCATTAATTTTTTCTTATGGTAAAGCTAATACATGTTCTCTGTAAAATTATTATATTACAAAAGATACAAAATCACTGGCAATCCCACAATTCAGAAATAACCAAGTTAACTTTTTATATTTGTATACTTCCTTCTGCCTTATTCTTACACTGAATGAAAAAAATTTAACAATTTCAGCTCACTTATTAGCTGTAAAAGGGCTAACAGAATAATTATACAGGAAAACACTAACTATAGGCAAGACACCCTCACTGATCTGTAAGTCAAGCACACAGGGGCCCTGAAAGGTTCAGAGTTCTGACACAGCTCATGGCCTGGGACAGCCCTCTGTTATGTTCAACCACATGCACAGCGGCTTACCCTGGAAGGAGAGTCATACAACAGTGGATGATGACAAAGCCAAGCCAAGACCCACAGGCCACAAGGTGTGGTCACAAGAGGCAGGGCAGCAAGAAAGGGAAAAGGTAGCCTGCACTCCAAGAAAGTCCTCCCAGAATGAAGATGGCGGCAAAGGCAAGTGGACAGAAGATGGAAAGGCAGCTCCAGCTCCTCCTTCCCCTGGACACAGGCCCCAGGACAGCACCAAACCCAGCTAGACCCCAGGGAGGATGCAAAAGGAGGACAGGCAGACAGGCCAGTAGGAACAGGGCCTCAGTGAGGACTGACTGGTTCCCTGGGCTGCTGTGCTGCAGACCTGCCCCCAGAGGGACAGGTGGCCAGGGAAACCAGTCAGAAGAGGGAGGTGCAGGTGGGAGACTGAGGAAGTCAGAAGGCAGAAGCACCTGCAAGAAGGGCAAAGAGGAGGGAGGCAGATGGGAAGCCATAAAGGGAGCAGGAGACGGAGCTCGCATGTGGGCGCAGGACACTGGAGTCAGAGGCTGAGCTGCACCCAGCACCAGGGGGAGGAGGGAGGACGGGAGACAGAACTCACACGTGGGCACAGGACACCAGAGTCAGAGAGGCTGAGCTGCACCCAGCACTGGGGGGAGGGGCAGGATAGCAAGGCCCAAGGACGAAGCGAGGGCACTACCGGGTCAGGGCAGGAGACGGGACCAGCCAAGGGAGGAAGGCTGACAGAGACCTTAACCAGGATGGTTTTGTTGCCCTGGGGGTGGAGGTGCAAGGTCTGACTAAGGATCTAAGAGAATGGGGGAGGATGCACACACCATGGAAAAAACACAAATCTTTGGAGGAGTTTGGCGCAAAGAAGGGCAAAGAACTGACGTGAAGCTGGTGGGAAGCAGGATCAAGAAAAGCTTTTTTCAGCCCAGGCGCAGTGGCTCACGCCTGTAATCCCAGCATTTTGGGAGGCCAAGGCAGGCGGATCACTTGAGGCCAAGAGTTCGAGACCAACCTGGCTGACAAGGTGAAACCTCATCTCTACTAAAAATACAAAAACATTAGCTGGGCATGGTGGCACACACCTGTAAACCCAGCTACTGGGGAGGCTGAGGCAGGAGAATCGCTTGAACCCGGGCGGCAGAGGTTGCAGAGCTGAGATTGTGCCACTGCACTCCAGCCTGGGTGACAGAGCGAGACTCCGTCTCCAAAATAAAAAAAAAGAAAAGCAAAGCTTTTTGGCCCAGGCATCATGGCTCACCTGTAATATCAGCACTTCCAGAGGCCCAGATGGGAGGATCACTTAAGGCCAGTAGTTCAAGAACAGCCTGGACAAACATACGGAGACCCTTTTTTTTTTTTTTTAAAGAAGAGAGAGAAAAAACAAAAGCAAAGCTTTTTTCACATGGGGACGGAAGTTTGTAGGAGAGCAAAAAGTGAAGGTCGGGGAGGGCCCAGGGAAGAGCTGCTGGAGCAGCTGGGGCCCTGGGCGGGCAGTGGGTGGAGTGGGTGAGTGCATGTGGAGGGCATCTTTCCAGGGGTCCTCAGTCTGTTCTTGAAGCAGGGGGCCAGGACCCAGCAAGCAATAAGCACTGGGCAAGAAGGGCTCAGGGTGCGAGAGGGAAGACATGAAGGATACATCAAGAACCTACTTCTCAGCTGGGCGTGGTGGCTCACACCTGTAATCTCAGCACTTTGAGAGGCCGAGGCAGGCGGATCACTTGAGGTCAGGAGTTCAAGACCAACCTAGCCAACATGGAGAAATCCTGTCTCCATTAAAATTCAAAAATTAGCTGGGCATGGTGGTGGACACCTGTAATCCCACCTACTGGGGAGGCTGAGGCAGAGGTTGCAGTGAGCCAGGAACGCACTACTGCATTCCAGCCGCCTGGGCAACAAGAGGGAAACTACATCTCAAAAAAAACAAAAGAACCTACTTCTCAGCTGGGCGTCAGGGCTCACGCCTGTAATCCCAGCACTTTGGGAGGCAGAGGCAGGTGGACTGCTTGAGGCCAGGAGTTCAAGACCAGCCTGGGCAACATAGCAAGACCCTGTCTCTAATTAAATAAAAAAACAAAATACAAAGAGCCTACTTCTCACCCTGCTCCAGCCACAGCATCCCCTGCTTTGGCTGCCGCACAGCCTCTCAGCTGATCTCCCTGATGTCACCTCCTACAGGACATCAGCCTGTGGGAGACGTCACGGAACCACCACCCTGCCTGGGGCTTGCTGCCCACTCAGCCCATGTCTAACAGCCCTACAGCCATCCACTCCCCTTCAGAGCCTTTGCCCTGGCTTTAATCTCGACCCAGAATTCACCCCTCACCTCCTTTAAGTCTCTAGCAAATGCCACTTCCACGTAAGCAACAACAAACATAAATAAATAGGACTTCCATCAAAACTAAAGACTTGTGATTCACAATCAAAAACATGAAAAGACAACTCACAAAATGGGAAAAAAAATTTGCAAATCACTACCTGATATGGGACTTGTATCCGTAATACAAAAAGAACTCTTACAACAATTTAAAAAAATTTTTATTAGGCAAAAGATCTGAATAGACATTTCTCCAAAGAACATATATATGGCCAACAAGCACAGAAGACGCTCAACATGACTAATCACCCGAGAAATGCAAATCAAAGCCACAACGAGGCAGGGGCGGTGGCTTAACGCCTGTAATCCCAACACTTTGGGAGGCCAAGGCAGGCGGATCACTTGAGGTCAGGAGTTCAAGACCAGCCTGGCCAACAGAGTGATATCCCATCTCTACCAAAAATATAAAAATTAAGGCTGGTATGGTGGCTCACACTTGTAATCCCAGGACTTTGGGAGGCCAAGGCAGGCGGATCACCTGAGGTCGGGAGTTAGAGACCAGCCTGACCAACATGGAAAAACCCCATCTCTACTAAAAATGCAAAATTAGCCAGACGTGGTGCCGCACGCCTGCATTCCCAGCTACTCAGGAGGCTGAGTCCTCTTGAACTCAAGAGGCAGAAGTTCTAGTGAGCCAAGATCGTGCCACCGCACTCCACTCTGGGTGACAGAGCAAGACTCCAACTCAAAAAAACATAAAATAAAAGCCACAATGAGACCCACTCCACACCCCACCCACTAGAATGGCCATAATCACAAAGACAGACAACAGCAAGTGTTGGTGAGGATGTGGGGAAACTGGAACCCTGTGCAGTGCTGGTGGAAAAAGAGAATGGTACAGCTACCACTGAAAACACCTTGGCAGAGCCGGGCGCGGTGGCTCGCGCCTGTAATCCCAGCACTTTGGGAGGCCGAGGCGGGCGAATCACAAGGTGAAGAGATGGAGACCATCCTGGCCAACATGGTGAAACCCCGTCTCTACTAAAAATACAAAAATTAGCCAGGCGTGGTGGCGCGTGCCTGTAGTCCCAGCTACTCAGGAGGCTGATGCACGAGAATGGCTCAAATCTTGGAGGGAGAGGTTGCAGTGAGCCGAGATCGCACCACTGCACTCCAGCCTGGGCAACAGAGCAAGACTCCACCTCAAAAAAAAGAAAAAGAAAACAACTTGGCATTTCCTCCAACGCTTAAAACAGTCACCACATGAGCCAGTTATCCCACTCCCAGGATATCCAAAGAAATGAAAACGCAGGTCCACACGAAAACTCATACATGAATGTTCATGGCAGCATTGTCCATAACAGCAAAAAAAAAAAAAAAAAAAAAGGAAAACGACCCAACTGTCCATCAGTGGCACCTCCCCCGTGGAGTGTCAACTGTCCATCAGTGGCACCCCCCAGGGAGCATCAACTGTCCATCAGTGGCACCTCCCCCATGGAGCGCCAACTGTCCATCAGTGGCACCCCCCCCCTGGAGCCCC
>NC_045447.1:593311-629680 GCF_002776525.5 Piliocolobus tephrosceles
GGAGCGCCAACTGTCCATCAGTGGCACCCCCTCGTGGAGCGCCAACTGTCCATCAGTGGCACCTCCCCCGTGGAGCACCAACTGTCCATCAGTGGCACCCCCCCCCCCTGGAGCGCCAACTGTCCATCAGTGGCACCCCCCCGTGGAGCGCCAACTGTCCAACAGTGGCATACCCATCCAGTGGAGCATTACTCAGCTGTAAAAAGGAATGCACTGCTGATACATGCTACACCACGGCCACGGGTGAGCCCTGAAAACACTAAGTTAAGTGAAAGAGGCCAGGCACGAGAGACAACAGAGCAGGCAAATCCACAGGGAAGGAAAGCAGATGAGTGGTGGCCAGGGGCTGGGTGGGGTGCTGGGGGCACGGGAAGGAACTGCTAACGGTAAAAGGTTTCTTTTCAGGGTGATACAAATGTTCTGGATTTCTGTCCACAAATATACTCAAGTTTCTGGATTAGTAGTTCTGGTATATAGTGAATCATTAATATACGATGGTCGGTGGATGAATAGATGGATGTGGATAGGTGAACGGATGAGTCGGTGGGTAAATAAATGGATGGGTGGGTGGTGAGGTGGATGGTAGACAGCAGGGTTGGTAAGTGTACGTGACAGGTGGTGGGTGGGTGAATGGTGGATGGGTGAATAGAAGGGAGAGGAAGGAGAATGGAGGGGAGGAAGAAAACAGGAGGAGAAGGAAGCAAGGATTTCTCTTCTAGCAGGATCCTGCGTGTCCAGGTCAGTCAGACTCTCTGGGGTAGACAGCTCCGTCATGCTGACGGCCTGGCACCCGAAGCCATCAGCTCTCCTTGTCTTCTCTATCAGCGCATCCCTTCTTCCCTTAGTCTTCCTTCACCTACTTCTGCCTCCCCGCTGGTCCTGCCTCTTCTCCAAGGCAGAAAGGAAGAAACGTGTTCTGCAAACGTCTATGAAGGAGGCAGGAGCTTCCCCTTCGCAACACTCTCACTTTTCTTCCTGTAGAAGATGCAGTCCCTCTCAGAGGTCCTGTGCCACCTGCCACAATCCTAAAAGGTAACTTACCCTGAAGGCAAGGATAATTTGGATAGACTCTCTTCTGGATTCCATGAAACCAAATAAGCAGCATATACTCTAAGGCAAATTCCTGTAAGATTTCAGATGTCAAAATGGCCAGACCCATGTGAGAAGCAGCACAACAGCACACGTTTCCTCCCCGAGTTCCCTAAAAATACAATGCTTTCACTGCAGAAATCTTTATTTCAAGAAAACACACCAAAACTTTTACTTTACTTAAATCAACTTTTTCTCTTTGGTTATTTATTATTTTGTCCCCTATTTGCAGTGCTTCAAGCAGAAGCCAGAAATCTCTAATGCTAAAATCCACCACCACCCCATCTCTAAAATTATCTTCAAATGAAAAACAAATGTCTACTTAAGCTACAACCTCCTGGGTCCTGTTTTCCCCATGTCCAGCCTCTGCCCATGCCCCAGGGCTGCAGTCACACACCTGCTGCCCATCTCCTTCAAGCCACCTATCCAAGCGCGGGAAGGAGGGGGAGAAGGAGTAGAGTAAGGCCAGAACCAGCCAATACCTGACCTCCACATGGTCTGGAGAAATGGCTCCTAGAAAAGTACATTTTCAACTCCAAAGAGATGAGAACAAACAATCTCTAAGGGTTGAGCTAACCCAGGTGGAGCTGCTAACATTAACCACCGTTAAAATTTACATCACAGGTGTTCAAAAACATTCCTGCATCAGCACATTTGCATACCTGGTTAAACAGTTCCTCTCAGAACCACTACCCAAAACAGTGCCAATTTCCAGTGCACAGCATCCCACAGACACCACTGCTGCTGGGGACACGTGAGCGATGGCACTGCCCGGGCTCACTGAGTGGCCTCCACCGCGATTCAAGGGCAGGCACAAAGGAACGCCCTATTGTTCCCTCGTCCTCCTCATGCTGTGCGCTGAGCTGGAGTTTCCTCAGAGCTAGGAGAGAAGCCTACCATCCCCCACCCTTTTGTTCGAAGAATACGGTTCTAGAACAGGCAGCTATGAACCAATCTGCTCTAATCATGTTATTTACAATTAATTAATTAATTAAAACACAGCCCTCCTCACTAGGTCTCTCCCCAAGATGTGCCCAGCACTTGCTTGAGCAACGTCTTATTTTCTGTGGAATTGCTTAGAAAATCCAAGTGGAGACTCTGCTGCCTCTCTACCCTCCTCACCATTCCACGGAAAATGGAGTCTCCCCATGAACTCGCAGACAGGATCATCACACAGCCCACACGTGTGGACCGGGACGACACAGGCTCTGAGGGGGGACTGTTCCCAGCTCTCCTCATGAGTGGTCAATGCCATTCTCACATCCCAGGATTCTCACATCCCGGGCGGACAGATTTCCCTTTCTGCAGCCTGCATGGCAAAGAGCCAGCTGCACAGTGAGTGGCACGGGCAGCCTTGCCCTGCACAGCCTGGCCTCGGGTACCAGGCCCCTGCTCACCTGGCTGGCAGTGTCGTCCCTTTCCAGCCTCACTCCCTCCACCACTGAGGCTGCCATGGGGGCAGGTAGGAGAATAAAACAGGAAAACACTGCTAGTCAGCAAAAAAGTTCACGCACGCTCTTTATAAATGTTCAAACGAGAAAAAGTCCTGGTTTATCATCAGCATAACTGAAAAAGGTCAGAGTTCCTCCTGCTACCAGCAAATGCGGAACGGGCTCGAGCTGTTCTCAGAACCCTCAGCTGGAGGGGACTTCCCGTCTCACTCCCAAGAAAGCGCACGTGGTGGCGACCAGAGAGCAAAACAGGGTGATTCTGGCAGGGAAGGAGCACGGAGAACAAGGAGGTGTGCCCACCATCGCAGCAAGCGTCCCTGCTCTGCAGGCCCTGACCTGGGCCTAGACGCACCAATGTAAAAGAAAGAGGGATTAAGCAAAGGAAAAAAAGTACCAAATACCACATCTCTTGCTTGTACCCCATCACTTTTTTCCTCCTGTCTTAGTGCAATTGTTGACTGCGGCCAACTGCAGAGAAATCGCAGTAGCCCAGCTCGGCGGCTCCCTCTGAAGGCTCCACGCACTGGGCATGCTCCAGAGCCATCTCACGAAATGGAGGCTGCCCCAGCGGCAGGATTCCAGAGCTGCACGCGGCCGCCCAGGCACCTCCAGGCCTCCTTGCAAGCAGTTTAAACCCTGGCATTCACAACCATTTGAAAACAATCAGTGTTCTCGGATGGAAACCGTTTAACCAGACATTTATTGTTTCACCCTAAAATGTGAAGGGTTCTTCCACAGAAACCATCAACATAGCTCATCCCAAAAGCAATCACTGCTCGGAGGGCCTCTCGGGATTCACTCTACTGAAAAAACACTAACCAAAACCTAGACGTGGAATCTGGCGACCAGCCCTGTCACAGGAACTCAACTCACAGAGACGTTTTACCTCTAGGCCAAGAGCCCACAACATGACCATGGGCAGGAAAGCAAACGGAAAACACCAGCTCGCAATGCACACCTCCCACCGGAGCTCCCGTCCCACGGCCAAGCATACCAGGGTGGGTCTCAGGGCAATGCTTCTGCCACAGGAGTAGCACCAGGACGCACCTGCCCGGCACAGGCTCAGCGCAGCAGCCCTCCCACACTCAGGCTGCTCCCAAACATCACCTCCCGTGTCCACCCCAGCTCCAAATTTCTCACAGGGACAGACCCTTATACAGCTATGCCAGCTCTCCAATCAAGACCAAGTTGTAGCTCTTAATACAAAACAATAAATATTTGAAGTCCTTTTTCCATAAAAATAGGGAATATTTTTTAAAATAGTGTATTCGGGTTCCATGCAAACTGCAAACTAAAAGCACAAATATTATTTTCTATTTTTAAGGTCACATGACAGTAAATAATACTAACCCTTCTCTATAAATGCTACTCTATAACTCCCACACTTTCTGGTACAATATCAGTGTTGACTGCCCAAGAGTTGCAAAGTGGGTGGTCCAACGGAGCTGGGCCGGCAAGCTGTGCTTACCAGCCAGGGCGGAGACGCGCCAACAAAACACCAAGTCCGAAAAGCAATGCAAGTGATTCCTCTTTAAGTACACAGGTTCCACCCAGCCAAGAGCAAACAACCCAGACACGGGACTCCAAGTTCAAATGTAGAAAACACAATGTCAACAGATCCATCTTAAGGCAACAGAGCATGGTCATTTACAAACCTATCTGCAGCCTGCACAGAAACAGAAGAGAATCCTGCCCTCCACCTCGGCTCCCTCTCCCATATGGACAAAGAACAGAGAAGGCAAACTAAGGGAAATAAATGCATATGACTAATAAAAACAAATGCAACTGAAAATACATTTAAAGCAACAAAGACACCATTTTTCCACTTATTGAATTGGCAAAACAACAAAAAAAGTAAAGTCTGTTAATAAGAGTATCGGGCCAGGCGCAATGGCTCACACCTGTAATCCCAGCACTTTGGGAGGCGGAGGGGGCAGATCGCCTGAGCTCAGGAGTTTGAGACCAGCCTGGCCAACATGGTGAAACCCAGTCTCCACTAAAAATACAAAAATTAGCCGAGCGTGGTGACGGGCGCCTGTAATCCCAGCTACTCAGGAGACTGAGGTTGCAGCGAGCAGAGATCACACCACTGCACTCCAGCCTGGATGACAGAGTAAGACTCAGTCTCCAAAAAAAAAAAAGAGAGAGTATGGATAAACAGGCAATTCTCATTTCATGAAATCTCTCTGGGGGCAACTTGGCAATAGTTATCAAATTTTAAAGACAAATATACTACCAGGCTCAGTGGCATGCACCTGTAGTCCCAGCTACTTAGGAGACTGGGGCAGGAGGACCACTTGAGCCCAGGAGTCCAAGGCCAGCCTGGGCCACACAACAAGAACTCCTTCTCTTGAAACAAAAAACAGTACATACCCCCTGGTAGAGCAGTTCTCCATTGGTAGTATAATTTTACTTATACAAAATCTGTAAAATATATAATCTGTAAGATAAATTTTTGCAGAAATTATGCATATATTTTGTAGTGCTTGTTATAATACACAGTACGTATAATACTAATAATGGTATATGTGTAGCTTACTCTACAGATACACTAGCAAAAGTTCCCCAGATCACAGGGAACAAGGACATGCATTCAGCTTTCTCTCAAGGTGAGAGGGTCTGAGTGCCCACCCACAGAAGGCTAGTTATAGACATTGTTACTCCCCTACAAGGGAATATCCAAAAGCTCTCGCAGAGGGCAAGAAAAGGCCGCTGTGCTCGCATGGGAAATCACAGTGGCCACAGGGAGGGCAGAACAGGGTGTCTACGATACCAAGACTCGTGTAAGAGAACAGAAAGATGCTAGTATGTGCACAACCATCTTTCTGGAAGGAATCGTGAGAAATTATTAATAGTGTGACATGTTTAAGTAAGATTAAGAGCAGAAAGGGAGATGGGAAGTCTTTCACTCTGCACTATGCACCTTTTCTTACTCTTGAGTTTATGTTACTTTTTCTTTCTCCTCGTGGACCTCAAGTGTGCCGAGGATTCTGAGCAACCCACTCGAGCACGCAGGACGCTGCCACCACTGCTCCACGCTGCTCTTCACCTGGTCAGCTATTTTTCATCACGCAATGAGCACCCATTAACCCACCACTCACAGCAAAAACTAGGATCTTGTCAAGATTCGATACCTAACCAGCATATGGCCCTCACCACCCCATCACTGCTGCCTCTTCCCGCTCAAGCCAACTATCAGAACAAGACCCATAGCTGTAGCTTCAAAGAAGAAAGTCCCCAAATTAACAGGCTAACAGCAAATCCATCTAAAGAAGGTAAAAATGAACACCAAAATAAATTCAAAGAAAGGGACGGGAAAGAGATACTAAAATGAATGGATATTTATACTATAAACATAGGTTAAAAATTCCAGGCTGGGGCTGGGCGCGGTGGCTCACACCTGTATTACCAACACTTCGGGAGGCCGAGGCAGGTGGATCACCTAAGGTCAGCAGTTCGAGACCAGCCTGGACAACATGGTGAAACCCTGTCTCTACCAAAAGTACAAAAATTAGCCAGGCGTGGTGGCGTGCACCTGTAATCCCAGCTACTAAAGAGGATGAGGCACAAGAATCACTGGAACCCAGGAGGTAGAGGCTGCCGTGAGCAGAGATCACACCACTGCACTCCAGCCTGGGTGACAGAGAAAGACTCTGTCTCAAAAAAAAAAAAAAAAATCTAGGCCGGCCACGGTGGCTCACACCTGTAATCCCAGCACAAGGTCAGGAGTTTGAGACCAGCCGGGCCAACATGGTGAAACCCCATTTCTACTAAAAATACAAAAAATTCACCCAGTGTGGTGGCAGGCACCTGTAATCCCAGCTACTTGGAAGACTGAGGTAGGAGAATCACTTGAACCCGGAAGGCGGACGTTGTAGTGAGCCAAGATCACGCCACTGCCCTCCAGCCTGGGCAACAGAACAAAGCTCTGTCTCAAAAAGAAAAAAGAAAAGAAATTCTAGGCAGGGCGCAATGACTCACGCCTATTACAGTCCCAACACTTTGAGAGGCCACGGTAGGCAGATCACCTGAGCCCAGGAGTTCAGACCAGCCTGGGCAACATTGAGAGACCCCATCTCCACAAAAAATACAAAAATTAGCTGGGGATTGTGGCGTGCGCCTGTAATCCCAGCTACTTAGGAAGCTGAGGTGGGAGGATCACTTAAACCCAAGAGGCAGAGGTTGCGGTGAGCTGAGATCTCAACACTGTACTCCAGCCTGGGTGACAGAGTGAAACCTATCCGGAAAAAAAAAAAAAACTAAACAAAAATACCAGCAATTTGAATTCAACAGTGTGTAAAACATATATATATATATACTATCAGCAGATATTGTTGGGTGTGTAACTCACCACATTAATAGATTTCTTGGCCAGGCGCAGTGGCTCATGCCTGTAATCCCAGCACTTTGGGAGGAAGAGGTGGGCAGATCACCTGAAGTTAGGAGCTCGAGACCAGCCTGACCAACATGGTGAAACCCCGTCTCTGCTAAAAATATAAAATTAGCTGGGTGTGGTGGTGCATGCATATAATGCCAGCTACTTGGGAGCCTGAGGCAGCAGAATCACTTGAACCCAGGAGGCAGAGGTTTCAGGGAGCCGAGATCGCACCACTGCACTCCAGCCTGTGCAACAAGAGGGAAGCTCCATCTCAAAAAAAGAAAAAAATATAGATTTCTTTAAAGATGTAGAAAAACAACCGGGTGCGGTGGCTCACACTTGTAATTGGGAGGCAGAGGCAGGTGGATCACCTGAAGTCAGGAGTTTGAGACCAGCCTGGCCAACATGGTGAAACCCCACCTCTACTAAAAATACAAAAATTAGCCAGGCGCGGTGGCGGGCACCTGTAATCCCAGCTACTCGGGAGGCTGAGGCAGAAGAATTGCTGGAACTCAGGAGGCGGAGCTTGCAGTGAGCCCAGATTGCGCCACTGCACTCCAGCCTGGCGACAGAGTAAGACTCCGTCTCAAAAAAAAAAGTAGAGAAACTACTTGGGGTAAAATTCACTCAAGTATGATTTTTAGAACTCAGTAAATTAGGAATGGAAGAGCATTTCCTTACTCCAAAAAAAAAAAAGGATAGTTCTGTTGAGCAGTCTAAAAACAAAATACTTTTTTTTAAGTATTTAAAAAAAAAAAAAAAACACCATCCTAAATAGGAAAATATTGGAAACATTCCCTTTAAAATCAAGAATAATCATGAAAAGCAAAAAGAAACTAGAGAGACAGACAGACGCATAGAACGATAAAGCAAATGTGGTAAAATTTTCACACTCGGGGGACCTGGGTAAAAGGGCCTATGGGAATTCTACGTATTGTTTTGCAACTTTTTTTATAAGTCTAAGATTATTTCAAACTAAAAATTTAATAAAGTAATAAAAATAAACAAAACCAAGAATAAAGACATCCACTAGCATTTTTTCTTTTCAATATCGTATCGTGTCCTGACCAGTACAATTAGAAAAGGAATTTGAGGCCTGGGATTAGAAAGAAATAAAACTGCTATTATATGTTCTACAAAGTATTCGAAATAATAGTCGAGCTCAGCAAGATGACGGCGGGAAAGGTTAGACACTCAGTCGTCAGCTGTGTGGTTATTCTACAACAGCAGTAAACAGCGAGCTGCTGTAATTACAGAGAAGGCATCACTTACGATGGCATCAGAGAATCACCAGTCATCTAGCAATAAACCTGCAAAAGATGGCAAGACCTCCACAGGAAAAATTTAAAAATTTCATAGAAATATTTCTTAAAAACTAAAAGAAGACAGAAATATACTATGCTCACAAACAGGAAGACATATTGTGAAGACGTAGATTCACACAGAATTGATCCATAGATTCAGTGCAATTCCAATTAATATCCAACAAGATTTTTCACGAAATCTTAGGATTCTAGAGTTAATATTGAAGAATAAATGGCCAAAAATTGAACGCCACTGCACTCCAGCCTGGCCAAGACAGGGAGAGCCTGTGTCTAAAAAAACAGAAACAAAACAGCAACTCCCCCATGTTTGAACTGTGGGATACGGTATGTCAGGCTGACGAAGAAAGGAGGACTTGTTCAATGCCTAAAGCTAGGAAAAAATGATTATACACATGAAGAAAGACGGGGGAAAAAATTTTCTGAGACAGGGTCTGGCTCTGTAACCCAGGCTAGAGGGCAGTGGTGCAATCTCAGCTCCCAGGCTCCAGTGATCCTCCCACCTCAGCCTCCTTTATTAGCTGGGACCACAGGCACGTGCCCCCATGCCCAGCTAATATTTGTATTTTTTGTAGAGATGGTGTCTCACTTTGTTGCCCAGGCTGGTCTCGAGCTCCTGAGCTCAAGCGATTCCAAGGTGCTGGGACTGCAGGTGTGAGCCACCACGCCCACACATGAAGAAAGATGAAATTGAATCCCTATTTCACATGATTTACGTTAAAAAAAGAAAACTCTCAATCACAGAAGAATAAGAAATTACATGCCAAGAACAAAACCTCGGCTAAGCACTGCATACCTAGGTAAATACATTTTGGACTGTAAGGTAAAGAAAAGTCTCTTAAAATACAAAAGGGGGCCAAGTGCAGTGGCTCACATCTGTAATCCCTGCACTGGAGAGGGCAAGGTGGGCAGATCACTTGAGCCCACGAATTTGAGACCAGCCTGGGCAACATAGAGAAACACCGTCTCTGCAAAAAATTCAAAAATTAGCCAGACATGGTGGTACATGCCTATGGTCCCAGCTACTCGAGAAGCTGAGGTGGCAGAATCACATAGGCAGGGGAGGTCGAGGCTGCAGTGAACCATGAGTGCACCACTGCACTCCAGCCTGGGCAACAGAGACTGTCTCAAAAAAAAAAGTAAAAAGGGACCCAGGTGTGGTGGCACACACTTTCATTCCCAGCTACTTGAAAGGCTGAGGTGGGAGCAAAGGAGTTCAAGTCCAGCCTGGGTAACATAGCAAGACCCTGTCTCTAAAAATAATCAATTAATTAATTAATTTTAGAAATACAAAAAGGACGGTCAAACTAGGAGAACATATTCATAATACACAGAAACAACAAAAAATTAAGAATATACAAAGAACTGCAAAATAATAAGCACAAACCATGAAAAAATGGGCAAAGGACATCTACAGACGTTTCACAGAAAGGGAAACACATCCAGCCAAGTACCACACTGGAGACATTCAACATTAATAAGAGAGTAAGAAAAACCAAAACTAAGAAAAATACATTATGTTTTGGGAGGAAAACAATAGAATAAGATCTAGTATTTGATAGCACAACAAACATAACCTATTTAGATGTTCAACATTAACAAGAAAAATAAGAAAAACCAAGTAAGATGATAATGAGATGCCATTTTACACACACATTCAATGGACACAAAATCACGGAAAGAGGATGTGGGCTCGCAGGATGTCTGCAATGGTTCAGCAGTTCCACTCCAGCCCAAGAGAAGAGGCAACCACAGAAGTGTTCCTGGGTTGGCGCAGTGGCTCACGCCTATAATCCCAGCACTTCAGGAGGCTGAGGTGTGAGGATCCCCTGAGGTGAAAAGCTTGAGACCAGCCTGGGCAACACAGTGAGACCTTGTTTCTACAAACACACACACAGACTTTTTTTTTAATAAGCCATGCGTTGTGGTGTGCACCTACAGTCCCAGCTACTCAGGAGGGTGAGGTGGGAAAACCGCTTGAGCCTGGGAAGTTGAAGCTGCAGTGACCCAAGGCTGCACCCACTGAACTCCAGCCTGGGCTACAGGGCAAGACCCTGTCTCAAAACAGAAAAAATCCTTTTTCTATGCCATTTTATAAAAAGCCACTAAAAGGCCGGGCGCGGTGGCTCAAGCCTGTAATCCCCGCACTTTGGGAGGCCGTGACGGGCGGATCACGAGGTCAGGAGATCGAGACCATCCTGGCTAACACGGTGAAACCCCATCTCTACTAAAAAATACAAAAACAAAAACTAGCGGGGCAAGGTGGCGGGCGCCTGTAGTCCCAGCTACTCGGGAGGCTGAGGCAGGAGAATGGCGTAAACCTGGGAGGCGGAGCTTGCAGTGAGCTGAGATCCGGCCACTGCACTCCAGTCTGGGCGACAGAGCCAGACTCCGTCTCAAAAAAGAAAAAAAACAGCCATTTAAAAAAAACAAAAGATAATTACAGATGATGATAAATAAACCCAGGTAAAGGGACAGAACCACAGGAGAAGCTACCTGAGATATAAGAACCAGGGAGGGCAGTTCTGAAGTCTGAAAAAGACCATTCTGGGCTGGGTGCGGTGGCTCCTGCTTGTAATCCCAGCATTTCGGGAGGCTGAGGCAGGTGGATCACTTGAGCTCAGGCGTTCGACACCAGCCAGGCCACCATGGTGAAACCCCATCTCTACTAAAAATACAACAACTAACCGGGCGTGGTGGCACATGCCTGTAATCCCAGCTACTCAGGAGGCTGAGGCACGAGAATTACTTGAACCCAGGAGGCGGAGGCTGCAGTGAGACAAGGTCCCGCCACGGCACTCCAGCCTGGGTGACGAGAATTTCTTGAACCCAGGAGGCGGAGGCTGCAGTGAGACAAGGTCCCGCCACGGCACTCCAGCCTGGGTGACAGGTGAGACTCCATCTCGGGGACGGGGGGCGACCATTCTGGATAGAAAGAACCATGACTGACAGGAGAATTAAAGAAGAAGGTAAAACACGGTGCACAGGCACAATGAGGTAGTATTCAGCCATGAACAGAATGAGACCCCGTCATCCGCAGCAACAAGGATGGAACTGGAGGTCACTGTGTTAAGTGAAATCAGCCAGGCATGGAAAGACAAACTTCACACGCTCTCATTTATTTGTGGGAGCTAAAAATTAAAACAACTGAACCGATGGAGATGGTAGAGAGTAGAAAGATGTCTAGGGGCTATCACTTGTAGAAGCCGTATAAAATAAATTTTAAAAAGGATGGTTTCCAGAGGTTGGGAAGGGTAGTGGAGTGGAGGTAGGCAGTGGGAGTAGAAACGGTTAGTAACAAAAAAATGGAGTAACAAAATAGATAACAAAAAAATAACAAAAAAAATAGAAAAAGAACTAGTATTTGATAGCACAACAAAGTGACTAGAGTCAACAATAATTTATTGTACATCTTAAAATAACTAAAAGAGTAGAACTGCATGGTCTGTAAAACAGGATAAATGCTTGAGGTGATAGACACGCCAATTACTCTGGTGTGACTGTTATGCACCGTATGCTTGTATCAAAATATCTCATGTACCCCATAAATAAATATGCCTATTATGTACCCACAAAAATTGAAAATAAAAAATTTTTATTTAAAAAAAAAAAAACGCAGCCAGGTGCACTGGCTCCCACCTACAACCCCAGCACCCTGGGAAGCCGACTTCCACTCAAACCACCACCCTCTCATTCTAACAACCGCAACAGCCTCTCACCTCACCTGCCGTACCCTGCAGCCAACTCAACACTGCCACAAGAACGACCTGTGGAAACAGAAGCCACATTCTGCCACTCCTCTGCTCAGAATCTTCCAGTGGTCCCTCTAAGAACAGCCTGTGAGACAAGCACCCTCTCCAGCTGAGCGGGCTGCCCACGCCTCACTCCCGCTGTTCCTCAAGACCCCACGCCTCGCTCCCCGTTCCTCAACACCCCACGCCTCGCTCCCGCTGCTTCCTCAAGACCCCATGCCCCAGGCCGGGCGCGGTGGCTCAAGCCTGTAATCCCAGCACTTTGGGAGGCCGAGACGGGCGGATCACGAGGTCCGGAGATCGAGACCATCCTGGCTAACTCGGTGAAACCCCGCCTCTACTAAAAAAAAATACAAAAAACTAGCCGGGCGAGGTGGTGGGCGCCTGTAGTCCCAGCTACTCGGGAGGCTGAGGCAGGAAAATGGCATAAACCCGGGAGGCGGAGCTTGCAGTGAGCTGAGATCCGGCCACTGCACTCCAGCCTGGGCGACAGAGCGAGACTCCGTCTCAAAAAAAAAAAAAAAGACCCCACGCCTCGCTCCCGCTGCTTCCTCAAGACCCCACGCCTCGCTCCTGCTGCTTCCTCAAGACTGCAAACCACACGCTCCCCACACCACTGCCCATGTGCCCTTCCTTGTCTACACCGGCCGTGACACACCAGTTCCGTCTGCTACGCCCCCCAGACCACAGCACAGAGCAGGTACCCTGCACTTCCAGGATGAACAGACAAAAGTAAAAGGGTGGCCGGGCATGGTGGCTCACATCTGTCATCCTAGCACTTTGGGAGGCTGAGGTGGGCAAATCACTTAAGGCCAAGAGTTCAAGACCAGCCTGGCCAAAATGGTGAAATCCCATCTCTACTAAAAATACAAAAATTAGCCAGACGTGGTGGCACACACCTGTAATCCCAGCTACTTGGGGGCTGAGGCAGGAGAATCGCTTGAACCTGGGAGACAGAGGTTGCAGTGAGCCAAGATGGCGCCACTGCACTCCAGCCTGGGGGACACAGCGAGACTCTGAATTAAAATTTTTTTTAAAATGGAAGGGCATCCAGCAGTGGGTGAGAAGCAGGGAGAGGCACAGCACGGCCCTTGGACACAGGTCTCTGCCTCCTAGGGGTACACCTGTCCCCTGGACACATGCCCCTGCCTCCAGCCCACAGCCCAAGCCCAGCCTGGGCACAAGGCAATCAAGAAAGCAAAGCTCAGCATGGGCACTGTGCCTCTAGATAGATCCACTCAGGGCCAGGAGCCTGTGTTTATTAGGAAGACAATAGTTAACAGGAAACTTTGAAATCTAAGTGTCATCACTCTAATCCAAAATTTCCCGTTTCCTTCTAGTATCTCTTCACAGCTATACATTTTTGTTTTTGTCTTTGTTTTTGAGATGGAGTCTCACTCTATCGCCCAGGCTGGAGTGCAATGGTGCAAACTCAGCTCACTGCAACCTCCACCTCCCAGGTTCAAGTGACTCTCCTGCCTCAGCCTCCCGAGTAACTGGGATTATAGGCGCACACCACCATGCCCAGCTAATTTTTATAATTTTAGTAGAAATGAGGTCTCACCATGTTGGCCAGGCTGGTCTCCAACTCCTGACCTCAGGTGATCAGCCCACCTCAGCCTCTGAAAGTGCTGGGATTATAGGTGTGAGCCACTGCATCCAGTCATAAATATTTTATATGGTTATGAGCTATATAAATAATTTTTCCCTTGAATATTCCTACGTCTTCATATTCTTCAGTTATCACATGAATGGCAGTGCATTTCATAGAGTAGATAGACCATAAAGTATTAAAACATTTTTAAATCACTGATAATCAGTTTATCATTACTTTAAAACAGTGGTCCCCAATCTTTTTGGCACCAGGGACTGGTTTCGTGGAAGACGATTTTTCCAAGGACAGAAGGTGGGGAAGGTAGTTCAGGAAGAAACGATTCCACCTCAGATCTTCAGGTACCAGATTCTCGTAAGGAGCGTGCGGCCTAGATCCTTCGCATGTGCAGTTCACCCACATAGGAGGGTTCTCGCTCCTAGGAGAGTCTAATCCCACTGCTCATCTGACAGGCAGGGCTCAGGCAGGGACGCTCAACTCAACGCCTGCCGCTCAGGTCCTGCTGGGTGGCCAAGTTCCTAATGGGCCACTGACCAGCACTCCGTGGCCTGGGGGTTGGGGATCCCCACTTAAAAAACACTATGAGCATCTTCATGTAAATGATAACTACTGTGAACTCATTCATCATCTTCAACAGCACTGAGTGACACTGAATATATGCAACGTATTTTATTTTCCTCATTAAGGAAAACTCCGTAGGTAAGATTACTGGGTCCATTCACGGGTAACAATAGTTCTGGTCTGCTGGCAGTAAGGAAGTCTTTTTTAAGCAGCCTCTACCAGTGAGAATGCCAGTGTAGTGCTTGAAAACAGTTAACAGTCAGGCGCAGTGGTTTACGCCTGTAATCCCAGCACTTTGGGAGGCTGAGGTGGGCGGACCACCTGAGGTCAGGAGTTCGAGACCAGCCTGGCCAAAATGGTCAAATGCCGTCTCTACTAAAAATACAAAAAAAAAAAAAATTAGCCAAGCGTAGTGGCGCACACCTGTAGTCCCAGCTACCTGGGAGGCTGAGGCAGGAGACTCACTTGAACCCAGGGGGCAGGGGTTGCAGTGAGCCGAGATCATGCCATTGCACTCCAGCCCGGGTGACAAGAACAAAACTCAAGTCTCAAAAAGAAAAAAAAAAAAGAAAGGAAAAAACAGTTAACCACCTGGTACCTTCCTGCTGCAGTCCCTGAATACCAAGGTCCTTGACACCACCTCTGCTGTCCACGCTGGCCTGTCTAAGCCACAAACATCAGCATCCCAGCTTGGCTGCACCCCACCACCTGGCCCAAACTCTGACCACCCTGTGGGCTCAGAACCATGTGCACCGTTCACTTCCCTGTTCAGCGCTAACGTGCTTCTCCTGGTGTCTGTCCAGACAATGCCATGTTCTGGGGCATGGCAGGCCCGGCCTTAACTCAAGCCTTCAGGCATATGCTGCCTCCCCAGCCACCCTCTCCAGTGTGGCCCACCTCACTGGGCCCCAGCTGGCTTCTTTGTAGAAACTAACAGGATGACCTAAAATTCATATGGAAACTTAAGAGACCCAGAATAGCCAAAACAATCTGGAAAAAGAACAAACTTGGAGGACTCAGATCTCTCCATTTCAAAACTTACAACAAAGGTAAAGTCATCATGACACTGGTACTGGCCTAAGGAACAGCATCTGATCAATGGAACATAATTGAGAGTTCAGAAACAGACTCACATACTTACGGTCAATTAATTTTTCTTTCTCTTTTTTTGGGGGGGAGAGGGTAGGGGCTGGGGGATGGGGTGCCGCTCTGTCACCCAGGCTGGAGTGCAGTGGTGTCAACTCAGCTCAATGCAACCTCCACCTCCCACATCCAAGCGATTCTTCTGCCTCAGCCTTTTGAACAGCTGGGATTACAGGCACCCACCACCACATCAGGCTACTTTTTGTATTTTTAGTAGAGATGGGGTTTCGCCATGTTGGCCAAGCTGGTCTCGCACTCCTGACCTCAAGTGATCCACCCACCTCGGCCTCCCAAAGTGCTGGGATTACAGGCGTGAGCCACTGCGCCTGGCCTATGGTCAATTAATTTTCCAATTAAGCCATGAAGACCATTCAATAAAAGGAGAATCTTTTCAGCAAACGGTGCTAGGACAATGGGAGAGCCATATGCGAACATGTGAAGATGGACCCTACTTCACAGCATATACAAGAAGCAGAGGGAGCTGCTGCTCAGCAGGGGGGACACTTTCTAAGAAACGCATCAAGAAGGGGAAGTCCCAATACTAGCACTGTCCAACTTGCTGAAAATCACTTTGCTTGTTTTATGTACCAGGGAAAATTAGAAAATTGGCTGGGGGCGGCGACTCACACCTGGAATCCCAGCACTTTGGGAGGCAGAGGAGGGTGGATCAAGGTCAGGAGTTCAAGACCAGCCTGGCCAACACGGAGAAACCCCATCTCTACTAAAAATACAAAATCAGCTGGGTGTGGTGGCACATGCCTGTCACCCCAGCTACTCAGGAGGCTGAGGCGGGAGAACCTCTTGAAGCCAGGAGGCGGAGGTTGCAGTGAGCCGAGATCGCATCACTGCACTCCAGCCTCGGCAACAAGAGCGAAACTCTGTCTCAAAGAAAAAAAAAGAGAGAGAGAAAATCAAGCCCTCAGTCTTCCTGTGTGCCAGGCACTGTCTCAGGTGCTTCATGCAATCGTGCATCACTCAACTACGAGGATACTTTCTGGGAAATTCGACATTAAGCAGCTTTACTGTTCTGTGAACATCACAGACTGAACTCACACAAACCTAGATGCCTGCTACACACCGAGGCTGTGGGGCAGAGCCTATTCTATTGCTCCTGGGCTACAAACCTATGCAGCATGTAACCGTGTTGAATACTGCAGGCAACAGGAATACAATGGTAAGTATTTGCATATATAAACATACCTAAGCATAGAAAAGGTACAATAAAAATACAGTATAAAAAATTTAAAAGTGCCCTGTATGGGGGGGGCACTTACCATGAATGGAGCTTGCAGGACTGGAACTCGAAGTTGCTCTGGGTGACTGAGTGAGTAGTGAATGAATGTGAAGGCCTAGGACATTACTGTACACTACTGCAGGCTTTATAAACACTGTACACGTAGGCTACACCATCTAAGGCCAGGCACGGTGACTCCCACCTGTAATCCCAGCACTTTGGGAGGCCGAAGCGGATGGATCACCTGAGGTCAAGAGTTCAAGACCAGCCTGGCCAACATGTTGAAACCTCGTCTCTACTAAAAATATAGAAAAGTTAGCCGGGTGTGGTGGCAGGTGTCTGTAATCCCAGCTACTCGGGAGACTGAGGCAGGAAAGTCGCTTGAACCTGGGAGGGAGAGGTTGCAGTGAGCTGAGATCGCACCACTGCACTCCAGTCTGGGCAACAAGAGCAAAACTCCATCTCAAAAAAAAAAAAAATTTAATTTCTTAAACTTTTTTGTTAAAAACTAAGATACACTAGCCAGGCGCAGTGGCTCACGCCTGTAATCCCAACATTCTGGGAGGCCAAGGTGAGTGAATCACCTGAGGTCAGGAGTTCAAGACCAGCCTAGCCAACACGGCAAAACCCTGTCTCTACTAAAAATTAAAAACAGTAGCTGGGCTAGGTGGTGCACACCTATAATCCCTGCTAGGAGGCTGAGGCAGAAGTATTGCTCCAACCCAGGAGTTGTAGTGAGCCAAGATGGCGCCACTGCACTCCGGCCTGGGCGATAAGAGTGAGACTCTGTCTCAAAAAAAAACAAAAACAAAAACTAAAACACACTGGCCAGGCATTGTGGCTCACACCTGTAATCCCAGCACTTTGGGTGGCCAAGGCAGGAAGACCACTTCAGCCTGGCTTGGGCAACACAGCAAGACCTCATCTCTACAAAAAAAAAATTAACTAAAACACAAACATACACATTAGCCGAGGCCCACACAGGGTCAGGATCATCCATATTACTGTCTTCCACCTCCACATCTTGTCCCCTAGAAAATCTTCAGAGGCACTTACATGCACGGAGCTGTCATCTCCTATAATAACAGCGTCTTCTAGATGCCTCCTGAAGGACCTGCCTGAGACTGTTTTACAGTTAACTTTTTTTAAAATAAGTAGGAGTACACTCTATAATAATGGTAAAAAGTATAGCACAGAATAGTAACTACATACACCAGTAACAGGAGTTTATCATTATCATCAAGCATTAGGTACTGCGCATAACTGTATGTGCTAGACTTTTATATAACTGAGAGTAGAGTAGGTTTGTTTACCTGAGCAGGACACGTAATGCCTATTGCTAGAGTTTTAGGATGTCCTGGGCAATAGGAACTTTTCGGTTCCACTATAATCTTTTTTTTTTTTTCTTGAGACAGAGTCTCGCTCTGTCACTCAGGCTGGGGTGCAGTGACACAATCTCGGCTCACTGCAACTTCTACTTCCCAGGTTCAAGCAGTTCTCCTGCCTCAGCCTCCCAAGTAACTGGGATTACAAGTGTGTGCCAACATGCCCAGATAATTTTTTGTATTTTTATTTTTGGTAGTGTCAGGATTTCACCATGTTAGCCAGGCTGGTCTCGAACTCCTGACCTCAAGTCATCCGCCTGCCTCAGGCTCCCTCCCACAGTGCTGGGATTACAAGCATGAGCCACCACACCTGGCCAGCTCCATTATAATCTTACTGGACCATCATCTTACATGTTGTCCATCACTGACAGAAACATCATTCTGTGGCCTGTGACTATAATTCAAAATAGATCAAAGATCTAAATAAAAGAGCTAAAACTATAAAACTCATAGAAGAAAACAGGCACAAATCTTCACAACCCTGAATTTCAAAAGTGTTTCTAAAATAGGACAAAAAGGCACAAGCAACAAGGAAAAAAGGGATAAACAGACTTCATCAAAATTAAAAATGTTTGTGCTTCAAAGGATACTGTCAAGAAAGTGAAAACATAACCCACAAAATGGGAAAAAATATTTACAAGTCCTGTATCTGTCTGGGTGCAGTGGCTCACACCCACAATCCCAGCACTTTGGGAGGGTTCCAGTTTTTCCTTATCGTCGTCAACACTTATTATTTTTTGTCTTGTTTTTTTGAGACAGGGTCTCACTCTGTCACCTACCCAGGCTGGAGTGCAGTGGTGCAGTCACAGCTCACTGCAGCCTCAAACTCCCAGGCTCAGGTGATCCTCCCGCCTCAGCCTCCTGAGCAGCTGGAACCACGGGTGTGCACACGCTCATATTCATATGGGGGTGGGAAGATCGCTTAAGCCCAGGAGTTCAACCAGCCTGATCAACACAGTGGGATCCTGTCTGCACAAAAAATTAAAAAACCAAAAATAGCCAGGTGTGGTGACATGTGCCTGTGGCCCTGGCTACTTGGGGGCGCTGAATTGGGAGGATCACTTGAGTCCAGGAGGTTGAGGCTGCAGTGAGCTGTGATCATCCCACTGCACTCCAACCTAGGCAACAGAGTGCAACTGTCTCAAAAAAAAAAAAAAAAAAAAAAAACAGTGGGAGGTCCTATATCTGATAAAGGACTTAACCCTATAATATATAAAGAACATCTACAACTCGTTAATAAAAAAAATAAATAAATAAAATGGGCAAAAAGCCTAAACAGGTATTTCTACAAAGATATACAAATGGCCAATAACAACATGAAAAGACGCTCAATATCATTAGTCATCAGCAACATGCAAATCAAAACCACAATGTGATACTACTTCACACTCCCTAGTTTGGCTATAATTTTAAAAATAACAGCTGGGCATGGCACACCTGTAATTACACATCTGTAATCCCAGCACTTTGGGAGGCCAAGGTGAGCCAATCACTTGAGCCCAGGAGTTCGAGAATAGCCTAGGCAACATGATGAAACTCCATTCTAAAAAAATTTTTTAAATTAGCTGGCATTGTGGCCCACACCTGTGTAGTTCTAACTATTAAGGAGGCTAAGGCAGGAAGATCACTTGGGCTTGGGAGTTCGAGGCTGCAGTGAGCTGTGACTGCACCACTGTACTCTAGCCTGGGTGACAGGGTGAGACCCTGTCTCAAAAAAAAAAACAAGAAACAAAAAAAAAAACATGTGTTGGCGATGACATGGAAAAACTGGAATCCTCATTCACTGCTGGTAGGAATGTTAGATGGCACAGCCACCATAAAAACACAGCTCCTCAAATGGCTGTCCCACAATGAGACCACAGTAGTTTGACATGCAATTGTAAGAAATAACACAGAGATTCTGTGTACACTTTACCCAGTGCATTAGTCTCCTGAGGTTACCTTAACAAAGTGTCACAAATCAAATTGGTTAACTTAAAACAACTGAAATTTATTTTTATGTTTTCACATCTGGAGGCCAGAAGTCTGAAATCTGGCTGTTGGCAGGGCTGTGATCCCTCTGAAGGCTGTAGGAAAGAACACGTCCTTGCCTCTTCCAGCTCCGGCGGAGGACGCGATCTTCCACATTCCCTGGGCTGCAACACTCGGCTCCCACCTCTGCCTCCGCTGCCATGGCTGCTTCCCTGAGGCTGTGTCCTCTCCTCTTCTTTTATGGACACCAGCCACTAAATCTAGAGCACACCCTAAATCTAGGATGACTTCATCTCAAGATCCTTAATTAATTATATCTGCCAAGATCCTACGTCCAAATTAGGCCCCATTCTCAAGTCAGGGGTGGATATGAATTTGGGAGGACATTTTTGTTTGTTCGTTTGAGTCGCAGTCTCGCTCTGTCACCCAGGCTGGAGTGCAATGGCGCCATCTCAGCTCACTGCAACCTGCACCTCCCAGGTTCAAGCAATTCTCCTGCCTCAGCCTCCCCAGTATCTGGGATTACAGCTGCCCGTCCCCATGCCCAGCTAATTTTTACATTTTTAGTAGAGACACGGTTTCACCAAGTTGACCAGGCTGGTCTCTTTGGCCAGGCTGGTCTCAAACGCCTGACCTCGTGATCCGCCCGCCTCGGCCTCGCAAAGTGCTGGGATTACAGACGTGAGCCACTGCGCCTGGCCGAGAGAACACTATCTGTGGTTTTTTTTTTTTTTTCTTTGAGATGGAGTCTCGCTCTGTCGCCCAGGCTGGAGTGCAGTGGCGCAATCTCAGCTCACTGCAAACTCCGCCTCCTGGGTTTACGCCATTCTCCTGCCTCAGCCTCCCGAGTAGCTGGGACTACAGGCGCCCGCCACCTCGCCCAGTTAGTTTTTCGTATTTTTTAGTAGAGACGGGGTTTCACCGTGTTAGCCAGGATGGTCTTGATCTCCTGACCTTGTGACCCGCCCATCTTGGCCTCCCAAAGTGCTGGGATTACAGGCTTGGGCCACTGCACCTGGCTGGGAGAACACTATTTCTGAAGTCACGGGTGGGTCTGAATTTGGGAAGACACTACTCAACCCACTGCTACTCAGTTTCCCCAGTGATGAAGCTCAAGCACAATACCACAACCAGGATCAGCCTGGCTTTTTGGGTGGAAAATGGGTAAGATGGACACCGCATAAGCAGAAATACTAGGAAGACCAGTTAAAGGGTGACTGCTACAATCCAAGCAAGGCACTGTGGTGGCTTGGGTCCAACAGTGAGGCCATTAGAGGGAGAGTAGTCAGAGAAACGGGACCTGCTCTGAGGATGAGGCTGACAGGGTCTTCTGATGAACCAGCTGAATTTGAGAGGGGGAGGCAGGACTAAGAATGATTCCTTGTTGGCATTTTTACAGACATAAAGGATAAGTTTTTACATTAACTTGGGAGAACTAACATGTTTATGATGTCCAAGAACAACAAATGTATTTCCACAGTTCAAGTCTTCTGTTCCAAGTGCTTGAATGCCCAGGCTAGAGTGCAGTGTTGTGATCACTGCTCACTGCAACCTCGACCTCTTGGTGACACTCGCCTCAGCCTCCCAGGTAGCTGGGACCACAGGCATGAGGTACCACGCCCACCTAATTTCTGTTTGCTTGTTTGTTTTTTGAGAGAAGGAGTCTCTCTATGTTGCCCAGGCTGGTCTCAAACTTCTGGGCCCAAGCAGTCCTCCCACCTCAGCCTCCCAAAGTACTGGGATTACAGGCGTGAACCACCACAACCCAGCTGGCTATTGACTTAATGTATCAATTTTATATCCAGTTCCTTAATGAATTTCACTGTCTGTGTTTTAACGTTGACTCTCTTGGGTTTTCCAGGTATAGTTCATTTCATCTAGGTGTTCAGATTTAATTGCCGAGGATTATACAATATGGTCTCTTACAATTTTGCTCCCAAACAGTATATTGCTTGAAGGGCTCCCACTGGCCATATCAGAATAATTTGAGTTTCAAAAGGACAAATGGTGAAAATAGCTTTTAACACATTTAATAAGTACAAATTCATTACCACAGGAGCCATTCTATAGTAAAACCAAAAAAATATGAAAAGGGAAAGAAAGCTCTACTTTGAGAAAAGTATCAACGAACAAATGGGGAAGGAAGGACAGACAGAGTGGTTTCCCAGCATACAGTCAATGTAAAGAGTACGAATTTTCTAAAGAAAAAGAAAGCGATAGAAAGAGTCCACAGATGCAGCCGGGTGAGGTGGCTCACGCCTATAATCCCAGCACTTTGGGAGGCCGAAGTGGGTGGATCGCCTGAGCTCAGGAGTTTGAAACCAGCCTGGGCAACACGGTGAAACTCCATCTCTACTAAAAATACAAAAAAATTAGCTGGGTGTGGTGGCACATGCGCGTAATCCCAGCTACTCAGAAGGCTGAGACAGGAGAATCACTTGAACCTGGGAGGCAGAGGTTGCAGTGAGCCAAGATCGCACCACCGCACTCCAGCCTGGGTGACAAAGCGAGACTCCATCTCAAAAAAAAAAAAAAAAGAGTGTCCACAGATGGTACTTGATGGTACTTGAGGTGGCCTCTTCCAGGTGAACAGACCTGAATGAAGAGAAGGTGTAAGCTACCGGATCACTCAGCAGAGCCTCTACGCGGAGGAGTAGAGTGCGAGGCCACAGTCATCCGAGGACGGCCAGGGGGCCACGTTACCTGGAGAACAGCAAGCCAGGAAAAAGTGACAGGAAAGAACTTCAGAGGCAGGCAAGGGCCGGGCGCCAAGCAGAGCCCAGAAGCCACAGGAAGTCTGCATGCAGAGCAGCAACTCCTGGCAAAGACTGCTGCCCCTGAGCAGAGAGCACAAGGGCCACCAAAAAGCAGGGAGAAGAAGCTGGGACCACATCACAGCCATGGAGTGCAGAAGGTATGTCATAAAGGCAGAGCCGACAGCGTCTCCCAGAAAATGCCATTCTACAGATGGTGTCTAGCACTGCGGGGCGACCGGCAGACTGAGAGAGCTGCATTTCATGCTGGGGTGAAGGTGCCTACCAGTTTTCCATGCAGTCAACATGCAGTCAACTTGGAGCCACAGCAAAGAGGTCAGCCTGGGGCACAAGACTGGAGTCAACAGAGGACTGGATGGCTCAGGGAATAAGGACACACGCAACACCAGGACCAGACTGGGCCTTGGGGCACATCAATATTTAGAAGTCAGGCTTAAGGCCTGGCGCGGTGGCTCAAGCCTGTAATCCCAGCACTTTGGGAGGCCGAGACGGGCAGATCACGAGGTCAGGAGATCGAGACCATCCTGGCTAACACGGTGAAACCCCGTCTCTACTAAAAAAAATACAAAAAAACTAGCCGGGCGATGTGGCAGGCGCCTGTAGTCCCAGTTACTCCGGGGGCTGAGGCAGGAGAATGGCATGAACCCGGGAGGCGGAGCTTGCAGTGAGCTGAGATCTGGCCACTGCACTCCAGCCCGGGCGACAGAGTGAGACTCCGTCTCAAAAAAAAAAGTCAGGCTTAAGAGGTGAGTCCTCCAAACAGGACTGGAAAGGGGTGGCACAAAACCAGAAGAGTGGGGTGTTCTAGAAGCCAAACGAAGACAACTAACCACAGTTTTTTTTTTCTTGAATTACTACGACAAATGCTGGTGAAAGGACCAGTAAGATGAAGGCTGAGAACTAACCAATGACAATGTCTAGGTCAATGGTAACCATAACCAGAAGGGCATCTGAGGAGAGGTGGAGACCAAAGCCTGTTTGCAGTGGGCTCAGAGGGACTGGAAACAGCACAGGCAGAAGGAAACCTGAGTGACTGGGATTTAAGGTACAAAAGGTAAGGAAGAATCTGAATATAAATAGCCGTGTTTTCAAAGACAGTCGGAGATAATGTTAAAGCTGAAAATCAGTTAAGACATCCAACATTACAAGATTTGCAGCAGTGAGGGGATCAAACCCAGCCTCCAATTCAGCCAGAGCTCATGACAACACATGTGCCTTGCCAGATGTGAAAACAACAGAACTGCAGCACACTTCCCCCACCCACTGCAGCCCGCACGCAGGTGGGCCTCCCCACGCCACTCCAGCCCGCAGGCCGCCCCTGCCACTCCAGCACGCACCCACGTGGGCAGGCGCACACACGTGGGCCTCACTACTACACTCCAGCCCGCACGCATGTGGGCCGCCCCTGCCACTCCAGCCCGCAGGCACGTGGGCCGCCCCTGCCACTCCAGCCCGCACGCATGTGGGCCGCCCCAGCCACTCCAGCCCGCAGGCACGTGGGCCTCACCACTACACTCCAGCCCACAGGCACCTGGGCCTCACCACTACACTCCAGCCCGCAGGCACGTGGGCCGCCCCCAGGCTCCAGGGCGGGGCAGCCTCACCAAGGCTGCTTCCACCTGCTGACTAGCTCCTCTCTTCCACAAAACGGGCACGCTCTTCAAGGCTCCCATTCAGTCCTCTTACTTTCCAGCCCATTTTCCAGAGAATGAACCCCTCGTCCTCTCCCCTTGGTCACAGGATTCTTTCCCTAGATGGTCCACAGCACAAACTTGAACTGTTCCTCAGGCCAGGGCACCACTGTCCCATAGAAAGATAGGAAATGCCACAGACATCATTTTAAGTTTCTAGCATCTACAAAAATTAAAAATAGGCCAGGCACAGTGAGTAGTTCACACCTGTAATCCCAACACTTTGGGAGTCTGAGGCAGGTGGATCACCTGAGGCCAGGACATCAAGACCAGCCTGGCCAACATGGAGAAATCTCATCTCTATTTAAAATACAAAAAGTTAGCTGGGTGTGGTGGTGGGCACCTGTAATCCCAGCTATGAGGGAGGCTGAGGCAGGAGAATTGCTTGAACCCGGGAGACGGAGGCTGCAGTGAGCCAAGATCGCGCCACTGCACTCCAGCCTGGGCAACAGAGCAAGACTCTGTCTCAAAAAAAAAAGTAAAAATAGAAGTAACTAATTTTAATAAATTGCCTTTAACTCAGTATAGATCCAAAATATTATCAACATGTAACCAGTATAAAATGATTAGTACCAAAAAAGAGTGTGAACTGTCTTACTAAGTCGCTGAAATCTAGAGTGCATTTCATACAGCACATCTCAGTTCAACATGGCCACACTTCAAGGGTCTGGGGCCCACGTGGGGCTGCAGCCATGTTTCTGGAGATCGCAGCCACCTCTCCACTCAGCGCTGCATGTGCACAAGCCAAACCTTCTCTAAGATTCCATTTGGAATCCTGAGTGAAAAAGACACTTGTGGTATCAGTCTGCAGCAGAGATGAAAACACAGACAGCCTTCCATTAACCACCTACATGAGGCCCTCTTTGATGCTTCTATCATACCCTGTTTATCTCCTTTAATAGCAATTACCAAAGTGTGCAATTGTTTGTCTTTCTCAAAACTAGGACACAAGGGCTTCTGTAAGTACGAGACAGACGCCATGTGCACTCTCATGTGGCCCCCGGTGCAGAAGTCGGCACACAAAGGCAGTAAGCACTTGTCACAAAAATCAACAAATTAAGGAACACATGAATGGATAAATGGTTCCTGTCTACACTGAGAAGTCAGTTAATTACAAAAATATTCACTCTGGGCCACAAAAACATATGTAAATAAATAAAGGCACAAGTCAATTCCAGCCCTTTCTCCTTTTGTATCAGTTTACACAACAATTTACCAAGGACCTGAACTGTGCCAGGCAACATTCAATGGTTGGGGAACCAATAAAGCTAAATAGGCAGGCTGTGGTGGCTCACACCTGGAATCCTAGCACTTTGGGAGGCCGAGGCGGGCAGATCACTTGAGGCCAGGAGCTCAAGAGCAGCCTGGCCAACATGGCAAAACTCCGCCTATACTAAAAATACAAAAATTACATGGTGACACACACTTGTAATACCAGCTTCTTTGAAGGCTGAGGCAGGAGGATCACTTGAACCTGGGACATGGAGATTGCAGTGAGCCAAGATCGCACCACTGCACTCCAGCCTGGGCAACAGAGCAAAGACTGTCTCTTAAAAAAAAACAAAAAAAAAACTAAAGAAAGCTCTAACCTCAAAGAGTTTACAATCTAGCAATTGAGACAAACAAAAAGACCAATAATTAAAACATAAAATAAATGTTACATCAAAAGACAAGGTGCTTTGGAAACAATGACTAGATCTCAATCAGGGGTCAGCAAACTACAGCCTGCCACCTGCTTCTGTACAAACTGAAAGCTAAGCATGATTTTTAGGCTTTTAGATACATAATTCATAAAAAGTATGTGAATGTTTTTGGCCGGGCCCGGTGGCTCACACCTGTAATCCCAACACTTTGGGAGGCTGAGGTGGGTGGATCACGAGGTCAGGAGTTCGAGACCAACCTGGCCAATACGGCAAAACCCTGTCTCTATTAAAAATACAAAAATTAGCTGGGCATGGTCACACGCACCTGTAGTCCTCCCAGCTGCTCGGGAGGCTGAGGAAGGAGAACTGCTTGAACCCAGGAGGCGGAGGTTGCAGTGAGTCGAGATTGTGCCACTGCACTCCAGCCTGGGTGACAGAGTGAGGCTCCGTCTCAAAAAAAAAAAAAAAGAAAAAGAAAAAGTATGTGAATGTTTCAAGAGTCAAATGAAACTGAAATTCCAGTTTCCAAATATTTCCAGCTTTACCAGCACACAGTCACCCCCGCTTGTGTACGTATTGCCTGTGGCTGCTTTCCTGCCATAAGAAAGCTGAGCAGTTTCCCAGAGACCACGTATGGGCCTCTCGGTGGGCCGCAGTGCTGCTCCGCAATGCCGGGCGGGATCTGCTCTGCCGAGTGACACCTGGTCACCGTACTGCTACTGCCACTTACCAAGACAGCTCACACCCATCGTGTCAAAACAAGAAGGGAGGAGCGGGCCTCAAGTGCTGTGCCTTTAATCCACACTGCCGCTGCAACTGTATGGCAAAGCACTGTGTTACCATGCAAGGACGCGCCAGACGGGGGTGAGAGGACAACGCACATGCAGATGAAGTACTCATCACAAAGTTCCCAATGCTCTGAAGGCAGCAGTCAAGTCAAAAAATTAAGAAGCTCAACAACTCCAAATGAGAAAAACGCAAAGAGGTCCACACCTAACACACATCACCATCAGGCTGAACCACAGACAGAGACTCTCAGAGGCAGTGAGAGAGGAGCGACGTGTCGTGAACAAGGGTCCTGAGAGATGAGCAACGGTGCCTCATCAGAACCACGGAGCGGGAGGCAGCCAGACAACACCTTCAGAGTATTAAAAAAACCTTTATACACAAAACTATCTTCATAAAGGAAAAATAAAGCATTCCAAGATAAACAAAAGTAGAGAGTTTGTCACTGAAAGACCTGAGAGTCCTTCAGGATAAATCAAAGGGCACGAG
Source organism: Piliocolobus tephrosceles (assembly GCF_002776525.5). NCBI lineage: Eukaryota > Metazoa > Chordata > Mammalia > Primates > Cercopithecidae > Piliocolobus > Piliocolobus tephrosceles. Next base: position 620,593 of record NC_045447.1, read on the forward strand.
ACAGAACTCCAGCCCACATGAATAGAGAGCACGAAGGCCCAGCGTGGTGGCTCACGCCTGTAACCCCAGCACCTTGGAAGACTCAAGGAGGAGGATCTTCTGAGGCTGGGAGTTGGAGACCAACCTGAGCAACATAGTGAGACCCCATCTCTACAAAAAAAAAAATTAAAAATCAGCAGGGAAGGCCGGGCACAGTGGCTCACGCCTGTAATCCCAGCACTTTGGGAGGCCGAGGTGTGCGGATCACGAGGTTAGGAGATCCAGACCATCCTGGCTAACACGGAGAAACCCCGTCTCCACTAAAAATACAAAAAATTAGCCAGGCGTGGTGGCGAACGCCTGTAGTCCCAGCTACTCGGGAGGCTGAGGCAGGAGAATGGCGTGAACCCGGGAAGCAGAGCTTGCAGTGAGCCGAGATGGCGCCACCGCACTCCAGCCTGGGCAACAGAGAGACACTCGGTCTCAAAACAAACAAACAAACAAACAAACAAAAATCAGCAGGGAATAGCGGCACGCACCCACAGCCCCAACTACTCGGGAGGCTGAGGTGGGAGGATCTCTAGCCCAGGAGGTCAAGGCTGCAGTGCTATGATTGTGCCACTGCGTTCCCACCTGGGTGACAGAGTGAGACCCTGTCAAGAGGGGAGAGGTGGGGAGGAGAGGAGAGGAGAGGGGAGGGGAGGGGAGGGGAATCAAGAGCACCAGTAAAAGCAACTACACAAGTAAATACGGACGACAGTATAAATGTATTTTTTTATTTATAATTTGTTTTTTCTCCTATATGATTTGAAAGACAATTGCGTAAAGCAATAACTATAAATCTGTGTGGATGGGCACACACTGTAATGTAATTTGTATGAAACAGTATAAGAAGGGCAAAAGAAATTGAACTATACACAAATATTCCATATACTATTGTAATGAAGTTGGTATTAATACAAACAACATTATTAAAAATTAATATACTAAATTGTAATCCCCAGCAAAACCAAAAAAAAACAAATAAAAAGTACAGTCAGTTGGGCGCGGTGGCTCATGCCTGTAATCTCAGCACTTTGGGAGGCCGAGGAGGTCGGATCACCTGAGGTAAGGAGTTCGAGACCAGCCTGATCAACATGGAGAAACCCTGTCTCTATTACAAACATAAAAATTTAGCCGGGCGTGGTGGCGCATGCCTGCAATCCCAGCTACTAGGGAGGCTGAGGCAGGAGAATCGCTTGAACCCAGGAGACAGAGGTTGTGGTGAGCTGAGACCACACCATTGCACTCCAGCCTGGGCAACAAGAGCGAAACTCCGTCTCAGAAAACAAAAGAAAAAAAAAAATTCAGTCAAATAAACAACAAGGGAATTAAAATGGTATACACTAGAAAATATCTAACACAGAAAAAAGTAATGAGTCAGGCATGGTGGTGCGCCTATAGTCCCAGCTACTCAAGTGGCTGAGGCGGGAGGATCCCTTGAGCCCAGGAGTTCAAGGCCACATTGCATTATGATCAAGGCTATGAATAGTCACTGCACTCCAGCCTGGGCAACATAGTGAAACTCTATCACCATGGGGGGGAAAAAAAAGTAATTGAGACAGAAAATAACAAAAAAGAAAGAAAACGCAGAAAGGAAGTATAAATAGACAAGTATAAACCCTGCCTTTCAGTAATTAAGTTAAACGGAATGGAGTATAAACCTTGCCTTTCAGTAATTACCTTAAATGAAATGGATTACATGTTCCACATAAAAACCAAAGATTGGGGGAATAGATTAAAAAATTGGGGGCCAGGTGCGGTGGCTCACGCCTGTAATCCCAGCACTTTGGGAGGCCGAGGTGGAGTTCAGGACCAGCCTGGCCAACTTGGCGAAACTCCATCTCTACTAAAAATACAAAAATTAGCCAGGCGTGGTGGCGGGCGCCTGTAATCCCAACTACTTAGGAGGCGGAGGCAGGAGAACTGCTTGAACCGTGGAGTTGGAGGGGATGGGGGCAGAGGTTGCCACGAGCCGAGGTCACGCCACTGCACTCCAGCCTGGGTGACAGAGTGAGACTCCATGTCAAAAAAAAAAAAAAAAATGTGACCTTAGTCCTATGAGCTTCTTCCTGATGAGCAAGGAGGCCCTTGGGTCCAGACTTTCCTCCCAGAATGACCCCCAAACACCCGTCCCTGCCCCGCCTGAAAGGAAGACGTGGCGCCAGCCCCTGACAGAGGCCAGAGGAAGAGAGGAACAGAACAAGCAGCAACCAAGCCCACGAGGAAGCAGAGCACGAAACAGGCTGCAGAAACAGGCTTAGCAAGTGAGCGGCGAGCGGACTGGGAAAGCGAACATAGACAAACTCAGTCCACCACGTTCTTCAGGGGAGATCAGAACTGACTGCCAAAATCTCCAATTTCTGGTAATAACATTTGTCAGCCATCCACAAGCATATGCACTGCTTGGGAGGAGGACGAAGAGGCACTGCATTATCTGACCAGCGCTGAAGTGACAGAATTTGATGATATTAAATCAGGTTATAGAATAAATTTTTATTTTGATGAAAATTCTTACTTCAAAAATAAAGCTTTCTCACAGAATTTCATCTGAGAGTCATGATCCATCTTCAAAGTCCACGGAAATCAAATGGAAATCTGGAAAGGAAACTCTTCAAGTCAAATGCGGAAGAAAGCCAGTAGGAAGAGGCATCCTGAGGAACCAGACAGGTTCTTCACCTGGTTTACTGGCCATTCTGACACAGATGCAGATGAGCTAGGAGAGGTCAGCAAAGACCATACTTGGCCAAATCCATCACAGTGCTCCTTGGTTCCCAATATGGATGATAAAGAAGGAGAAGACGAAGATGATGAGGAGGAGGAACTGGAAGGCACTGATGAAGAAGGGGATCAGGAGAAGATAACTAATAGAACACGCATGGACTAGAACCTTCTTTTTTTAAAGCTGTCTCCAGTTGCCGGGAGCTTGCTTTTTCCCCTTGTGCTCACCCGGTTCTTGAGGTCTCTCTTGTCTACAACGTGGATCTCAACTTATCTGGGGGGGAAATACCTTGAGGAGAATAAAATGTGAAAAGAATCTCTACCTCTTTCTGTTTCAGACTCATTTTTATCCCTTCCTGTCTCAACAAACTTGTATGGAATCAACATCACCATGCTCTGTGGAAAAGAGAACAACCTTCTGCCCTCTTTGTGCTGCTGGAAGCTACAGGGCACCAGGCCCCCATAATGCAGAGAATTCTGGCTTTTCTTCCCTTCTCTGTATATCGGGCTCAGAGAAAACATGTATCTACTTGCTATTGTTTTAAAAAAGAAAACTTCAGACCAGGCACAGGGGCGCACACCTGTCATCCCAGCACTTTGGGAGACCAAGATGGGAGGAGCACTTGAGGCCAGGAGTTCAAAACCAGCCTGAGCAACATAGCAAGACCCCATCTTTACAAAAAATTTAAAAATTAGCTGGTCATAGTGGCAGATGCCAGTGGTCCCAGCTGATTAGGAGGCCGAGGTGGGAGGACTGCTTCAGCCCAAGGTCGAGGCTGCAGTGAGCTATGATCACACCACTGCACTCCAGTCAGGGTAACAGCAAGAACAGGCCTCTAAAAAACACAAAAATAAAACAAAACAAAAATTACAATTAAAAGCTTTAAAAAACAAGGTTACAGACCAGGCGTGGTGGCTCACGCCTGTAATCCCAGCACTTTGGCAGGCTGAGGCAGGCGGATCACCTGAGGTCAGGAGTTCGAGCCCAGCACAGCCAACATGGTTAAACCCTGTCTCTACAAAAATACAAAAATTAGCCGGGCACAGTGGCACACGCCTGTAATCCTAGCTACTCGGGAGGCTGAGGCAGGAGAATCACCTGAACCTGGGAGGTGTAGGTTACGGTGAGCCAAGATCATGCCATTGCACTCCAGCCTGGGTGACAAGAGCTAGACTCTATCTCTAAATAAATAAATAAGGTTACAGAAGGCCAGCAAAGAGTGGGTCTCAAATGCCTGGGTGGGCTGCGTGGTCATTCTGATAACACGGCTCCTCCTCTGGCGTGATTAATGGGGATGTGCGATGGACATCCTTGCAGTTTAAGGTGACACCTTAAAAATAAAATCTCCTACGGCCGAGCGCGGTGGCTCAAGCCTATAATCCCAGCACTTTGGGAGGCCGAGACGGGCGGATCACGAGGTCAGGAGATCGAGACCATCCTGGCTAACACGGTGAAACCCCGTCTCTACTAAAAAATACAAAAAAACTAGCCGGGCGAGGTGGCGGGCGCCTGTAGTCCCAGGTACTCTGGAGGCTGAGGCAAGAGAATGGCGTGAACCCGGGAGGCGGAGCTTGCAGTGAGCTGAGATCCGGCCACTGCACTCCAGCCTGGGCGACAGAGCGAGACTCCGTCTCAAAAAAAATAAAAAATAAAAAATAAAATCTCCTCTATCAGGTAAGAAAAATACATATATATAATTCAACTGCTGAATCTACAAGATCCAATCTCAGATGGAAAGGACTAAAAGAGACATCCCTTCTACTCAAGACACAAAGAGATTAAAAGTAAAAGGCCAGAAAAAGATATAGCATGCAAAAATAAACCATTAAAAAACTGAAGTGGCTATACTGATATCGGACAAAATAGACTTTAAAACAAAAACATTCATAGAGACAAAGAGGGACATTTCATAACAAGAGAAGGGTCAAAACAACCGGGCAGACGTAACAACTATAAACACACGCACGATAACGCAGCCTCAAAACACAAGGCAACAACGAACAGAACTGGAGGTACAAACACCAAATTCAGCAGTACTGTAGATCTCATACTCCACTCCCCATAACTAATACTCAGCAGTACTGCAGATCCCATACTCCGCTCTCCATAACTAATACTCAGCAGTACTGCAGATCTCATACTCCGCTCTCCATAACTAATATTCAGCAGTACTGCAGATCTCATACTCCGCTCTCCATAACTAATACTCAGCAGTACTGTAGATCTCATACTCCACTCTCAATAACTAATAGAACTAGAAAGAAAATGAAAAAGAATAAGGAAGACTTAATACTATCAACTAATTCAATCTGACATATAGGGAACATTCCATCTAATAAATGCATAATGCACATTATTTTCAAGCACGGATGAAACATTCCCCAGGACAGAATATAATAAGGGATTTTTTCTAATCTAACAAATTAAACACATTGAAATTATACAAAGTAGCCGGGCGCGGTGGCTCAAGCCTGTAATCCCAGCACTTTAGGAGGCTGAGACGGGAGTATCACAAGGTCAGGAGATTGAGACCATCCTGGCTAACACGGTGAAACCCTGTCTCTACTAAAAATACAAAAAACTAGCCGGGCGAGGTGGCGGGCGTCTGTAGTCTCAGCTACTCGGGAGGCTGAGGCAGGAGAATGGCGTAAACCCGGGAGGCGGAGCTTGCAGTGAGCTGAGATCCGGCCACTGCACTCCAGCCCAGGCGACAGAGCAAGACTCCGTCTCAAAAAAAAAAAAAAGATAGAAATTATACAAAGTATAATTCTGACCATACAGGAAATTACATTAGAAATCAACAAAACAACAAAATCTGGGAAATACTGAAATATTTAGAAATTAAATGACACACTTCTGAAGTCACAAGGGAAAATAGAAAATACTCTGAACTGAATAAAAATGAAAATACAACATATCAACATTTATAGGAAGCAGCTTGTTTTTTCCCAGGACACGTGTAACAACAGATATGTATGGTCTCGGAGTTCCGAAGGCCAGAAGTCCATGATGAAGGTGTCAGTAGGCTGTGTGCTCTGCGATGGCTTTGGAGTGCCATCCCCTGCCTCGGCCAGGCTCTAGGGTCTGCTGGCCATCCCTGACAGTCCTTGGCTTATGGAAGCATCACCCCAGTCACGCGCCACCTTCTCCCTACGTGTCTGCATGCTGTCCTCTTTCTGTGCATGTCTGTGTTCACAAGGCATCCTTTTTTTAAGAGGACACACAAGTTATACCGGATTAGAGGCCTACCCTACTCAACTATGATCTCATCTTAACTAATTTCCAAATAAGGTCAAGTGACCTATTTCCAAGTAAGGTCAAATTCTGAAGTACTGGGGTTTAGGACTTCAACATATTTTTGGGGTGAATGGAATTCATTCTATAACATAGCTAAAAGCATTAAGGAACTAGTAAAAAACTAGGCCGGGCGCAGTGGCTTACGCCTGCAATCCCAGCACTTTCGGAGGCCAAGGCAGGTGGATCATTTGAAGTCAGGAGTTCAGCAAGACCAGCTTGGCCAACGTGGTGAGACACCATCTCTACTAAAAATACAAAAATCATCCAGGCCTGGTGGCGAGTGCCTGTAATCCCAGCTACTTGGGAGGCTGAGGCGGGTGGATCACCTGAGGTCAGGAGCTCAAGACCAGCACAGCCAACGTGGTGAAACCCTGTCTACTAAAAATACAAAAATTGCTAACTTTTGTATTAGCAAAATACAAAAATACACTGGGCGTGGTGGCGCACGCCTGCATTCCCAAATATTCAGGAGGCCAAGGCAGGAGAATCGCTTGAACCCAGGAGACGGAGGTTGCAGTGAACCAAGATGGTGTCACTGCACTCCAGCCTGGGTGACAGGGCGAGACTCCATTTGAAAAAAAAAAAAAAGTTGCTTCTCTGAAAAAGTGAACATAATTCACAAAACTTTAGCTAGAATGACCAAGAAAAAGAGAAAAATGACCCCACTTACTAAAATCTATTAGCATCAAAGAGGAAACACAAGCCCTGAGAGAAATAAAAATGGTCGTCGGGAATACTATGAGTGACAGCATACCACACACTAGATAACCTGGATGCGATTAACAAATTCTTAGGAAGACACGGAACAACAAAGATAACTCAGGAATAAACAGCAAACCTGCACACCTAGAAAAAATAAGGAAATTAATACTTTTTAAAGCTTCCGACAAAGAAAAGCCAAGATCTAGATGGCTTCGCAGGTGAATCTTCTTTTTTTTTTTTTTTTTCTTTTGAGACGGAGCCTCACTGTCTCCCAGGCTGGAGTGCAGTGGCGCGATCTCGGCTCACTGCAAGCTCCGCCTCCCGGGCTCATGCCATTCTCCTGCCTCAGCCTCCCGAGTAGCTGGGACTACAGGCACCCGCCACCACGACCGGCTAATTTTTTGTATTTGTAGTAGAGACGGGGGTCTCACCATGTTAGCCAGGACGGTCCCGATCTCCTGACCTCATGATCCGCCCGATCCGCCGGCCTCGGCCTCCCAAAGTGCTGGGATTACAGGCGTGAGCCACCGCACCTGGCACGCAGGTGAATTTTAACCAAACATTTAAAGACGTGATAACTGGTGCTTCACAAACTCTTCCAAAAACGGAAAAGGGAAATACACTTCTCAACTCATTCTATGAAGCCAGTATTACCTTTGCACCAAATACACAAAGATAACACCCAGAAAATGACAGGCACTTGCCTGTAGTCCCAGCTACTCAGGAGACTGAGGTAGGAGGATCACTTCAGCTCAGGACTTTGAGACTGCAGTGAGCCATGATGGCACCACTGCACTCCAGCAGGGCCACAGAGCAAGACCACCTATCTAAAATAAAATTTTAAAAATGTTTTAGGCCAGGTGCAGTGGCTCACACCTGTAATCACAGCATTCTGGGAGGCCAAGGCAGGCGGATCACCTGAGGTCAGGAGTTGAAGACCAGCTTGGCCAACATGGCAAAACTCCGTCTCTACTAAAAATACAAAATTAGCCTGGCATGGTGGAACATGTCTGTAATCCTAGCTACTCGGGAGGCTGAGGCAGGAGAATCACTTGAACCTGGAAGGCAGAGGTTGCGATGAGCCGAAATCATACCATTGCACTCCAGCCTGGGCAACAAGAGTGAAACTCTGTCCAAAAAAATAATAATACAAAAACATTTTTAAAAAACAAGTACCTACAGACCAACATAATACCACTTATGAACAAAGATGCAACAATCCCCAACAAAATACTAGCAAATCAAACTCAGCAAGATTTAAAAAGGATTAGATAACATACCCAAAAGGATTTAGTGCAGAAATCATAGCCGGCTGAGCATATGAAAATCAATGTCAGACACTGTATCAATAAAGGGGAAAAACTACAAAATCATCTCAGCAGACGGAGAAAAACATTAGACAAAATCCAAAACCCCTTTATAATGAAAACACTCAACAAGCCAGAAGTAAAAGGGAATTCCTCAATCTGATAAACGGCATCTATGGAAAAACCCACAGCTAATGTCATACCTAATGGTAAAAAATGAAAAGCCTTCCCCTAAAAACAGGAATGAAGATGGGAATGTCAGCTTTCACCACTTCTATTCAACATTTTACTGGCCAGGGCAATTAGGGAAGGAAAAAAGTGTCCAGATTTAAAAGGAAGAACTACAAGTCTATTCCCAAATGACAAAGTCCTATATCTAGAAAATCCCAAGGAATCCACATCAAAAAAATTCAGCAAAGTTGCAGGATACAAGATCCAATATATAAAAATCAATTTTATGTCTATACAATTGCAATCTAAAAATGAAATCTGGCCAGGCATAGCGGCATGCACCGGTAATCCCAGCTACTCAGGAGGCTGAGGCAAGAGAACTGCTTGAACCCAGGAGGCGGAGGTTGCAGTGAGCCAAGATCGCGCCACTGCACTCTAGCCTGGGTGACAGAGCGAGACTCCATCTCAAAAAAAAAAAAAAAGAAACTTTTAAAAATTATATTTATAATAGCATCAAAAAGAATGAAATACTTCTAAGAAATAACTACAAGACTTACACATGAAAATATTGCTTTTTAGGCCGGGCGCGGTGGCTCAAGCCTGTAATCCCAGCACTTTGGGAGGCCGAGACGGGCGGATCACAAGGTCAGGAGATCGAGACCATCCTGGCTAACACGGTGAAACCCCGTCTCTACCAAAAATACAAAAAAAAACTAGCCGGGCGAGGTGGCGGGCGCCTGTAGTCCCAGCTACTCAGGAGGCTGAGGCAGGAGAATGGCGTAAACCCGGGAGGCGGAGCTTGCAGTGAGCTGAGATCCGGCCATTGCACTCCAGCCCGGGCAACAGTGCAAGACTCCGTCTCAAAAAAAAA